>NW_028172505.1:78687-99468 GCF_963971535.1 Notolepis coatsorum
GGCCCAGCCCTCTGTTCTCCTCCTGGGGGCCCAGCCCTCTGTTCTCCTCCTGGGGGCCCAGCCCTCTGTTCTCCTCCTGGGGGCCCAGCCCTCTGTTCTCCTCCTGGGGGCCCAGCCCTCTGTTCTCCTCCTGGGGGCCCAGCCCTCTGTTCTCCTCCTGGGGGCCCAGCGTTCTGTTCTCCTCCTGGGGGCCCAGCCCTCTGTTCCCCCCTGGGGGCCCAGCCCTCTGTTCTCCTCCTGGGGGCCCAGCCCTCTGTTCTCCTCCTGGGGGGCCCAGCGCTCTGTTCTCCTCCTGGGGGCCCAGCCCTCTGTTCTCCTCCTGGGGGCCCAGCCCTCTGTTCTCCTCCTGGGGGCCCAGCCCTCTGTTCCCCCCTGGGGGCCCAGCCCTCTGTTCTCCTCCTGGGGGCCCAGCCCTCTGTTCTCCTCCTGGGGGCCCAGCGCTCTGTTCTCCTCCTGGGGGCCCAGCCCTCTGTTCTCCTCCTGGGGGCCCAGCCCTCTGTTCTCCTCCTGGGGGGCCCAGCGCTCTGTTCTCCTCCTGGGGGCCCAGCCCTCTGTTCTCCTCCTGGGGGCCCAGCCCTCTGTTCTCCTCCTGGGGGCCCAGCCCTCTGTTCTCCTCCTGGGGGCCTGTTCTCCTCCTGGGGGCCCAGCCCTCTGTTCTCCTCCTGGGGGCCCAGCCCTCTGTTCTCCTCCTGGGGGGCCCAGCGCTCTGTTCTCCTCCTGGGGGCCCAGCCCTCTGTTCTCCTCCTGGGGGCCCAGCCCTCTGTTCTCCTCCTGGGGGGCCCAGCCCTCTGTTCTCCTCCTGGGGGCCCAGCCCTCTGTTCTCCTCCTGGGGGGCCCAGCCCTCTGTTCTCCTCCTGGGGGCCCAGCCCTCTGTTCTCCTCCTGGGGGCCCAGCCCTCTGTTCTCCTCCTGGGGGCCTGTTCTCCTCCTGGGGGCCCAGCCCTCTGTTCTCCTCCTGGGGGCCCAGCGCTCTGTTCTCCTCCTGGGGGCCCAGCCCTCTGTTCTCCTCCTGGGGGCCCAGCCCTCTGTTCTCCTCCTGGGGGCCCAGCCCTCTGTTCTCCTCCTGGGGGCCCAGCCCTCTGTTCTCCTCCTGGGGGCCCAGCGCTCTGTTCTCCTCCTGGGGGCCCAGCGCTCTGTTCTCCTCCTGGGGGCCCAGCCCTCTGTTCCCCCCTGGGGGCCCAGCCCTCTGTTCTCCTCCTGGGGGGCCCAGCCCTCTGTTCTCCTCCTGGGGGCCCAGCCCTCTGTTCTCCTCCTGGGGGCCCAGCCCTCTGTTCTCCTCCTGGGGGCCCAGCCCTCTGTTCTCCTCCTGGGGGCCCAGCGCTCTGTTCTCCTCCTGGGGGCCCAGCCCTCTGTTCTCCTCCTGGGGGCCCAGCCCTCTGTTCTCCTCCTGGGGGCCTGTTCTCCTCCTGGGGGCCCAGCCCTCTGTTCTCCTCCTGGGGGCCCAGCCCTCTGTTCTCCTCCTGGGGGCCCAGCCCTCTGTTCTCCTCCTGGGGGCCCAGCCCTCTGTTCTCCTCCTGGGGGCCCAGCCCTCTGTTCTCCTCCTGGGGGCCCAGCCCTCTGTTCTCCTCCTGGGGGCCCAGCCCTCTGTTCTCCTCCTGGGGGCCCAGCCCTCTGTTCTCCTCCTGGGGGCCCAGCGTTCTGTTCTCCTCCTGGGGGCCCAGCCCTCTGTTCCCCCCTGGGGGCCCAGCCCTCTGTTCTCCTCCTGGGGGCCCAGCCCTCTGTTCTCCTCCTGGGGGGCCCAGCCCTCTGTTCTCCTCCTGGGGGCCCAGCGCTCTGTTCTCCTCCTGGGGGCCCAGCCCTCTGTTCTCCTCCTGGGGGTGGTGTGCCAGCGAAGCCCCCAGGATCATCAAAGAGACCCCAACCACCAAACCAGAGGATTTCGCTGGCGATGTGACAATAAAGATTCTGATCTACTTATTCTGATTCTGTTTAGCTCCAAGAAAGATTTGTTACACCCGGTGACAAGGGGGTTCGCCTCTACGGTGGGGGATACATACGAGTGGCGCGTGTGCCATTCGTCTTCCCCAGCCATAACACCCACTTTGCCCCTGTCTCCTCCCAATCAAGTGTGTAAACAGTGTATAAAGTTGGGTTATGCCCAACATTTCTATAAATTTTTTATCAAGATAATTGGTAACGGTGTGCCACAGGGTTCGAGTCTAGGTCCTGTCCTCTTCACTCTTCATATTACATAATAACTGCGTCAGACTTGCGTCAGATTTACATGTTTGAGTTGTTTACCAAAATGGGCACAAAATGCGTGCAAAGGACTTTATGCTGCTGTGTGTGCTAACGTCACGGTGACCAATTGCAGCCACTCTTATTGTCTGGGACCAAATACGGCCACGCCCCACTCCCAGCAAAAAGTGGGAATCTCTAGAATGGGTTTGGGGCGGCGCTGTATACGGAAGTAGCTCTCAAGGTGACGATTAGACAACACTTTTTTGTTGTCAGTAGATGGCAGCATTGGTTTAAAATTAAAGGCTGAAAATGTTGAGAACTACAACACTGCATTTCCCAAGAGCGTTAGCACAGGTCGCAGGTCACTGGGATGTGTCTATTATTCTCCGACGTGATCTGAACAGCGTTAAACGATACTGCGACCTCGGTATAGCGACCGAGAATGGCCAACTAATTATCTTAACAAAAGTGCGCTGGTAGCGTTACATATGTTGTCTAAAGGGGGACATATGGTACAATTTAAGATTCTAATGATAATCGGCATATAAAGGACAACATAGAGCATCGTTAATTTGTAAGAAACCTCAATGAAAACGGCGCAGGGTGCTATTGTTATGAAAATGTGATAGAATCCTATAAAATGTGGACGCATTTGGCCTACGTTCCGTTAATTCATATTAAGAAAACTGCCTCAACAACTCTCTTCCTACTAATCAAAGGAAAGCTGGTTCTGGTCCTGTATAGGACGCCAATTTTATGTCGCAACTTGGAGGCAAGGTTGTCCACATGGAATTTAAATGTACATTTCTCAGCTTCCTGGAGGGTAATAAAGGAAAGTTGTAAGTTCGCAATGGCCAAAAAATCTACAAAAAACTCTTGGGAATTTTAAATATTTTCTTGTTTTTTTTATTTATTTTAATTTTAAAAAAAAATTTATAGAAAATATGGTAACGCTTCACGAATTTGCGTGTCATTCCTGCGCCTATCTGTGACCAATCTTCACCAGTTCCGTTTGTTCCGTTTGTGCCGTTTCTTCCCCTTTGATTGACAAGTCAACAAGTCAACCGAGAGCCTCCATCCGTTCCGATTTGAGAAAACAGCCAAATGCAACCAACCAGAAGGCGAGGCTGTGTTCCGAAGGCTCAGCACCAATGGGAAGCGGCCGTTGTCCCAATGTTCCGAAGGAAGCATACCCGCCCCCTGCTCAGCACCAATGGGAAGCGCCCGTTTGCCCGTTTGCTTTTTACTTTTCTGAGAGCGGCCATTGCTCCACGCGAGAGGGATTCTAGCTGAGTCACAGCGTTACAGACCAGGCCAGCGTTAACTTTCCGGAGACACACTGACCTGCTGCAACTTTTCACAAACTGTAAGTTCATTTAACTTATTCTAGTCTAAATAAACCTATATATTACTATTGCTATTGATGAATGACTTTGTTAATCAGAGCGTTTTTTGGTTATAACACCGTGTGTGCGTCGTGTGTGTGCGTGCGCGATATATATTACTATTGATGAATGCCTTGTTAATCAGAGCGGTGTGTGTGCGTGCGCGATATATATTACTATGATGAATGCCTTGTTAATCAGAGCGTTGTGTGTGTGCGTGCGCGATATATATTACTATTGATGAATGCCTTGTTAATCAGAGCGTTGTGTGTGTGCGTGCGCGATATATATTACTATTGATGAATGCCTTGTTAATCAGAGCGTTGTGTGTGTGCGTGCGCGATATATATTACTATTGATGAATGCCTTGTTAATCAGAGCGTTGTGTGTGTGCGTGCGCGATATATATTACTATTGATGAATGCCTTGTTAATCAGAGCGTTGTGTGTGTGCGTGCGCGATATATATTACTATTGATGAATGCCTTGTTAATCAGAGCGTTGTGTGTGTGCGTGCGCGATATATATTACTATTGATGAATGCCTTGTTAATCAGAGCGTTGTGTGTGTGCGTGCGCGATATATATTACTATTGATGAATGACTTGTTAATCAGAGCGGTGTGTGTGCGTGCGCAATATATATTACTATGATGAATGACTTGTTAATCAGAGCGTTTTTTTTGTTATAACACCGTGTGTGCGTCGTGTGTGTGCTTGCGCGATATATATTACTATTGATGAATGACTTGTTAATCAGAGCGTTTTTTTGTTATAACACCGTGTGTGCACGCTTGATAAAACAAAACATCTACTGTATTACTGTGTTTCTATTGTGAGCAAGTCAAGCAAGTGTAATTGATCTCACAATACATGCTGACATGACATGACATGCATCTTGCTGTTTGTCATTACACTTTGTCACCCTTGACTGTTTTCTGAATCTTAGTCTATGTCCATGTATACCTGCTTAGATGGATCCTATGTTTAAGAAAACACCAAAAGGGGAGCTCGTTTTGAAGGCATCCCAGGTGGCCCAGAGCCATGTCCGCGCCCCGGCCGTGAGGGCCAAAAAGCCAGAGGAGGTGGAGGCGGAAGCCCGTGCCCGCGTCGTCTCCGAGGGGGGTGACCCTGGTAACGAGGCCCTAGTACTGAGTCGTACTACGATTCAGTTCGGCCAGTACCAGGGTCAGACCTTCCTCTGGCTGCTGGAGAACGACGTGGGCTAACGTCACAGTGCCCAAGTCCGTCCACCTTTTTATAGGATTCTATCACATTTGCATAACAATAGCGAATATTACGTACCTTGCGCCGTTTTCATTGGAGTTTTTTACAAAACAACGCTGTTTTATTTGTCCTATATATGCGGATATCATTTAAAAACTTAAATTTTACCATTTTAGTTCCCTTTAGACAACAAACATAATGCTAATGATGCACTTTAATTATGATAATTAGGTGGCCATTCACGGTCACTGTACTGAGGTGACGTGAGGGCGCATTCATAGTTTAACGCTCCTGTGTTCAGATCGCATTTTCATCAACTTTTACCGACCTGCTGACCTGTGAACTGTGAAAAAAGGTCTTGGAAAATGGAGTTCTTTTGTTTGAACCTGTTTTCATCCTTTAAAATCAATGCTGCCATCTACTGTCAGCTGGAAGGTAGTGTCGTTTGTCTACCATCTCATCTCAGGAGCAAACAACATCCCCATTTTATTTGTCTAACAAACAAAATATTAATCACAATCACTTGTCACATTAACATTTGTGAGTACATGTGTTTTCAACAAAAATATGACAAATTTAACACAACAGCCAGCACTTCATAAAATTTTATAAACATTATATAAAAAATACAATAAACATAACTTAGAACAATAACTATTTACAGCACACCATACATATTTATAAATTTTTTCATTCGCTCACTCATTCATACACTCATTCATCCAAACACCAGTAACACCAGAAACTAGCATCTTCGTCCTCCTCCTCCTCCCACTGGACACACATGGTGTGGAACCATTTGTGACAGTTGTCACACTGGACCCACGACACCAAACCCTCAGAGTCCACAGGGGGGTTCGCCTTTTTACACCGGCCACACCGCCAGATCCCCAGCTTCTGCCTCTTGGTGGTGTGACCTGCAGTTAAAAAGAAATTTATTATTATGACGCTGCTTGATTACAATATACCAAGGTCCAATAATAAGTAAGGGATAATGTATAGCTACGAGGTCATTGTCGCAAAATAATTGACCGACACGGAGTTTAAAATACCGAGGCGCAGCGCTGAGGTGTTTTAAACGTCAGTGAAGGTCAATTATTTTGCGACAATGATCGAGTAAAGCTATACATTATCCCGCTTATTACATGGCTAACTTACTAACAATATACCTAATTCATCGACAAGACTAGATCAAATGAAGACGCAGTTGTTCTGTGGCTCTGTCAGCCCAAATAAAGTGATTATTATTATCGGCAGCCGGCAGGTCTCTGGTCTGATTGCATGACTGAGTGCAGCATGGTGCTGGTGAGGAGCTTGAAGTATTCTTCTATGGCCCCCCTCTTAGCGCAGGCTGCCCTCCCACGGTCAATGGTGTCCGGGATCCGGATCGTGAGGCGATGGTGTTGCCTCTCCCTAAAATTGATCCACCACCCCTGGCCAAGGGATGTTTTTAGGTTCCCTGGGTGACGGAGGTTATAGATGGCCAGGGCGTGGGCCAGGACCTGCGACCTCGTCAGCGGAAACCCATAACTGGCAGAGTACAAGCAGTACTCCACCAGGGAACTCTCATCTTCAGGGGTCAGATAGGTGCCCCGGCCGATGTTGCAGGCCAGAGACACCTTTCCGCTGAGTCGGTCGATCAGGCTGGACTTAGGGACCTCGAACAACGTGGCTGCCCGCCTCGCACTCCACCTGCCTGCTCTGACCTCTGCAATGGCCTGATCCATGGCCTCCTGGGTCCACAGACGCACCTTCCTCTCCCTCTTCCGCATTTGCCGGATATTAGGCATGCTCTGCAAACACACAAAAATATTTTAAACAAGAAAGTAAAATAATATGAACTTTATTATTATTGTACGACTGACGAGTTTATTTTATTTGATTTATTTAGCACATTATTTAAAAAAAACAGTGCTAGGAGGGAACTTATGTGAGTGATTTATGATGAAATTAAATTAGATTTGAATTGTTTTTTTGAATATGGATAAGGAGGTTGTTGACCTCAATGATGAATTTAGTTTATTGCTATGGTTTGTTGGATATGAGTGAAATTCTGATGAAAAGATGCAGAACAATGGAAGGTATCAAGAACATCTTGCCTTTTGTTAATGAACTTGAATATGAATGAGCATGAAACCAAAATGATTATGCTGAAATATTACCAGACATGCAAACACACACACAACCTTACCTTCACCCAGTTCAGCATGGCAGCCTCACACACACACACACACACCTCCATTCACCTGTAGAGAAACAAACAAGCACACACAAACCTACCGTGTCTGCTGTGCTGTCTCTGGACTTTGTCACTGCTTCAGATGTTTTTTTATACAGAGATTGAGAGAGAGAGAGAGAGAAAACCAGTTCATTATTTTCCCCGCGAAAATTATTGTTCTCCCTTCGATTATTTTCGCGCAACCTCAGTTCATCACTCGTTCAGACAAACTTAGATCTCTTATTAAGATTACAAATGTACAACACATTTCGTCGGACAAAACACTGGCTATATATGCTAGCAACATAACCAAACAATCTGACTTCATCTTGGGGCGAGTGGGAGTTCGTGTTTAAGGAACAGGAAGCTACTTTTACTTGGAAATCAGCGTCGCCCCGAACACATTCGAACAATTATAACGTTGCAGTGGTACAAACGTTCACATCTAGTAGTCTTTAGATGACTAAATATAGATGAATACTCATGAAATTTGATATATATACTCTAAAATAAGTATGATTTCATATCACCTACCTTTCGACGTGAAAATCTGGTGGGGCTGTGAGGAAAGATCCAGAATGCCGCGCAAGATGGGGCGTGACCGAAGTTGGGTTTGGGCGTTCCCAGATAAAGAGGGTGACCGGGATTGGTTTACGTTCCGTTACATGGTGAACATGGTGGCAGCTCACCAGAAGGAGCGCGAGCACACAGGGTCTCAGTCTGCGCTGATGGCCAACAAGGTACTGTACAGTCTGCTAGGGGTAGGTACAAATAGAAAACTTCTATAACTGAACTGTCTAATAACTGAACTGTCTCATTGTATCTGTCTTTAGGATGCCTTAACGCTCTACTCGAGTGCCTATGAGGAGTTTATGGACTTGGTCCGCTTTGACCGGGCATTCGAGTCGGCCAAAGAGAGGTCTCTGCTGCCCGGGCAGGAGGGCCTGGCCCTTGTTGGCTTCGGCCAGTACAAGAGTGAGACCCTGCAGGACCTGTACCAGTCAAAGGACCCCAATACTGTCCGCTATGTTTGAACATATACAAATTTAATTCAATCGATTAATATAATGTTGTGTGGTTAGTTGTGTGTTATTGGAATGCCAAGCACTCAAAGCATGCATCTTCACATTTGCTTAGCTATGTCGCCTACGTACGGAAGACGCCGGGGGCGGCGAAGACACGAATGATGGAGGACGTCGTCCGCTACGTTCGTCTCCGTGACCGCAAGGAGGCAGCTGCCGCCACCACAGCTGTAGCGGGGCGGCGTTCTCCATCTGACGCAGAGCTGGTCCAAGCGTCAGTCGACACGGAACAGTGTAAGTAGTCATAATTACATGGATATATATTTTATCGATCCATCCCCTAAGAGAAATGTCTGTTCAGTCTGAATCTTACCTTCTTTTTTTCATACAATATGGAAATATATTTTAACTTGATGTGACCTTTTTTCATTCCAACATGAATAGACTTTGTCATGGAATGGGTAAGTCTGGACAAGTCTAATCAATGCCCTTCGGCTGGTGCATGGTGTAGCTGTAGTCTCCCTGCCATTGGGTCTGTGCATGGTGTAGCTGTAGTCTCCCTGCCATTGGGTCTGTGCATGGTGTAGCTGTAGTCTCCCTGCCATTGTGTCTGTGCATGGTGTAGCTGTAGTCTCCCTGCCATTGGGTCTGTGCATGGTGTAGCTGTGGTGTAGCTGTAGCTGTCATAACCACACTGTGTATTAGTGCTTGTTTGTCTTCACTGTAGTGTCTTCCCTACTCCCGCTGCTTTGCAAGAGCTCATAACCAGCATAACCAAAATCTTATGTCTTTCCATGGTTTGTTTCCATTTCAAGTATTGAAATCTATTGCCTTTTTTTTCTTTTTTTTCATTTCCCCATGCAGCCTTGGTACAGGCCCGCGCCCTGATCCACCAGGCCCGCGCCCTGATCAATCCACCTCCACCTCCAGCCACTGCAGGACCTGTGATGGCCCCTGCCCCCGTGATGGCCCGTGCCCATCACGACAGTGCAGAGGTGAGTTTTATATGGCAAATTCTGTGATTATATCACAGGGAATCTAAACTCAACCTCCCCCAGTTACTTTTCTACTCTGCATTGTACATTGTATATATGTATATATATTGAACACTTTTGTTTATGTACTTGACTTCTATTTTATACTTATTTTATACTTATCAATTTTTATCTAGCACAATCTCTGGAGCAAAACAGAAAGAAGCATTTTATATAAAAGTATTCTGTACTTCTGTATGACGACTAATAAAGAAACTTGAACTTGAACTCTACTGTTTGTGTCTGCCTACAGCTGCTGCCGAAAAGCTGGCGTGCAGCGCTCACCGTGGAGCAGCAGAAGTGGATTGGTCGGGTGCTGTTCACCAGGGGCAGCACGGGGAGGCCCCAGCTCGTGGATAAGGATAAGCTATGCCTGTGGTGGACACCTCCCCATCCTCGGACGGTCTACCTTCAGCCACCCGCTTCCCCCGACCTCTTCTTCCCACGTCGGCTGTTCCTCTGGATGCCCCATCGCATGTGGGGCATCCGGCTGACCTGCCCCCAGCCACAGTGTGCAGGGTCCCTGACCAAGGCTGGGCTGTACAAGACCCTCCGGAGGGTCCTGGACCTAAAAGGGTGGTACCTCATGGCCACTGAGTACCTCGCGTGCCCCGTCTGTACGAAGAGGGTTGCGGGGTGGTCACAGGGAATCATACGGCAGCTGCATCCCGACTACAGCGTCCAGTTCCCGGCTGTACTCACGTACAAGTAAGTGTGGTTGACCGTTGACCTTGGTTTTATTTAATTACTGTCCCTTTACACTTTGTATCATTAAAATACTATATGCTACATGCTGTTATATTAGTGTTAACCCTACTCTAACAAGCTTTTCTTCACCAGGCTATCCTGTGACTTGGGGTTGGTCACCCTGATGAAGTCCCGCACTCTGGGGAACAGTGCCACTCGGCTGGCCGCCCAGCTGAACGAGACGCATGACGAACACTGGATGCAGAATTTCGTTCAGTACTCTCGAATCTGCAAGCCGTTCCGGGCCTTGGGCATCAAGTTCTCACGACCACCACCCAGGCTTCCGGTGCCCTCACCCGCCTGGCTGTTGACTGTCTACAGCTACGACGTGCTGTCACGGCTGGACGAGTGCAAGGCCAGGATCACGTCAACGTTTGGATCCATCTTGAAGTTGGATTCAACAAAGAAGGTAAGGAAGGTGATTTTAGCAATGTATATCATATATTTATTGTATATGCAATGCATGTCCTTATGTTCTCTCTCCCTCCCTCCCACCAGATGACGAAGAAGCTCGCCGGTACCGCCAGCAAAACGGCCGCCTGGGTTACCAATGTCGGTAACGAGTACGGACAGGTAACTTTTTAGAACATTTTAATAAATCTCTTCTTTATTCCTTTGTGAACAAAGTAATTTCCTGCCTGACAGAAGAGAGTTCTTATTTTATCTTGTGTTATTTCAGGTCCTCATGAGTGTTCTCACCTCTGTTGAGAGCGTTGAGGGCCTGTCGCCCATGGTGGCCGGACTAATGAGGCGGTACCGAGACGCAGGGGTACCCCCCCCCCAGCTCCTCTACGTAGACCGCGACTGCTGTCTTCAGGGCGGCGTGCCGGCGGCAGCTGCCTTGTTCCTGGACTGGGGTCAGATGGTGGTGCGCCTCGACGTCTGGCACCTGATGCGCCGCTTTGCGGCGGGTGTCACGACAGAGAGCCACGAGCTGTACCCCACGTTCATGCAGCAGCTGACGTACTGCATCTTCGACGTCGACAAGGAAGATGATCGCCGCCTGACGGAGGCCAAGCGGTGTGAGCTGGAGGGGAAGCACAGGATGGTTGGCCTGAGCGAGGCCGAAGTGAGGGCGAGGATCTCCCGGGAGGAGTGGAGGCTCCACTGCCGACGCCGCACGCGTGGAGTGGAGGAGACGGAGCGGCTCATCCAGGATCTCCTCGACACCTTCGACACCACGGGACACAACACCATGGGCATCGCGTTGCTGGACCCCCAACGCATCGAGGACATCTGGAGTACGCAGAAGCGACACCTCCACTGCATTCAGGACCCACCTGGTGTGCAGCTGTACACGGAGACCGGTAGGCTGACAAAGGGCGGAGTCAGTCTACCCGTGTTTCGCTGCGCGCGCGGTTCCACATCGCTGGAGTCGTTCCACCTCCACCTCAACCGGTTCATACCAGGTAATTACATTTTCCAATGATTGTGTGTGTGTTTTACTGTCTTTATTTATCACTAATTGTCTCATTATTCTTTTGAAGGTACGCAGGCCAACGACCACCACTTCCAGGCCTTCCTGGTAGATGGACTGGTCAGGTGGAACGAAGACCGCGCCGCGGCAGCTACACCACCTGCAGCGGAGGAGCCAGAGGAGCGGCTATGCTCCTACAATGGCCACCTCAAACACGTTGTTAACCTGGCGAGCCAAGAGATGTATGGTGAACCGATGGTTAAGGACTTCACCAAGCCTGCCGTGTACACTGGTATGTCTGTCAAGATCCCTTCCTTTGTATTTTTTGTGTCATTATTCAACACTATGTATGAATTGCAACATGAATATGTGTTGTCTTTTCCTCTATTACAGGGGAACTCATTGCCGTCGAGTACCTGTACCGGCAGACTGGCCAAGTGCTTGAGAAGGTCAGCCTGGACCCTGACATTCCGATTGAGACTGCTGCCGTTCTGGACCTAGACCTGGATGAGGACATTGAAGAGGATGGCGAGGACCCAACCCTCTTCTGCCCCCCCCCCGTCAATGTCCCGTCCACCAGCCAGGCGGCAGTCCAGTCAGGTGATCCAGCTAACGCACCCGGGTCTGGGCTACCCACCCCCCCCGCCCCCGACACCTCTCCTGAGGCCCCCACACGCCGCCGCCGCGCTGCCCAGCTGTCCTCCTCTGACTCAGAGGTAAGGCACTCCATTATATCACATACTTGGATATTAATATATGACAATTTTGTATAGCATGTGAAGCGGTAGTCTAATATTCTGTCTCTCTCTCTGTCTGTCTGTCTGTCTCTCAGGGGGAGATGGCGGGCCCAGACGGCCAGCCAGGGTACCAGCATGTCCTCAAGCTGGCCAGGGCCTTGGTGAAAGCGCGGAACCAGCGGGGGCTGTCAGACCGGCGCGTAGACCAGCTCGTTGCTCTCTGGCAGTGCGTGTCTGATTACGACAAACAGCGGGTCGTCTACCCACCGCGCTTCCAGGAGAGGCTTCCTCGCGGGCGCTTTAAAGTGGGGAAGGGGACAGGCACTACCTGTCCTGGCAAGGACAGTCTCCAACGGTAGTTACCACTATTTTCATTTAACCTGTGATAAGATAAGATAAGATGATCCTTTATTAGTAATTAACCCAAAGCAGCGTGGGGGGGGGTACAGATCTATTATGACCTTCATCGTGCATGAGTGTGTGTTCGTTAAATCAGAAAGGTCTTTATTGCCCAGTAGTTCACATTAGGGCTGCAACGATTAGTCGACATAATAAATAATAATAAAAGAATCGTTAGTTGCAGCCCTAGTTCACATACAAGGAATTTGATTCGGTTGGTTTTGGTGCGGTGCGACATTAACACACTCGTCGCTGTCTGCTTCTGAGAGGTGTCGTGAGTGGGGGGGGGGGGGGGGGTGGCCGTCTGGGCTCGTCTGAGTACTTACTGTCGTTTAGCTCCTTTCACTGCCTTTGTTCACACCATGAAACTGTCAATGTCCCCACTTCCTTCACAGCATACATCCTGTTCATAATTGAATCTCTCCTGTGTCTCTCCTCTTGTATTTTAGTTGCTTTCTCGGGGTGAACTCGGGCCCTGCGAGTTGGCCTGGCGCCAGTCGCCTGGTGGAGGCCATTTGTATTCGGCTCTGCAGCATCCACCCAGCAGCCACGCAGTCCGGGGGCGCCAGGGGGGCAAGCCGGTGGGCCCTCATCCTCGCGGACTACGTGGCTATCCGCGATGCAGTGCTGGCACACCCGAGACTGATGGACCGGACCAGTATACAGCTCTACGAGCTGAATCAGAGGACTATTTCACAGTGGTGAGATAAATATTATATATGCTGTATTGTATAATATTCACGTGGTCAAATGTACATAATGTGATTGTCTGCATTATGAGGAGATGAATGCTAACACATGTTTGTGCTTGTGTCTTTGTGTTACAGGTTCTCTGAACGGCAGAAGAAAGGGGAGAGGGCCATCTTGGAGCGGGGACTGGGGGCCATGCCTGCTCCGAGCACCTCCGCCCAGCAGGGACTGGGGGCCATGCCTGCTCCGAGCACCTCCGCCCAGCCTCTCCCTCCACCCATGGTGCTGTCCTTCCAGCAGCCTGGACATGGACAGCCCTTCGCCTTCCCCGTGCTGGACGACCACGCACGCCCCACCCAGCCAGTAGTGCCCGCTTTTGTGCCCATCCTGCCCGCTTTTGTGCCCATCCTGCCCCGCCCTCCTCCGGACGAACAGGCCGGCCCCTCTACCGGCCCTCCTCCACCACCACCTCTTCCTCCCCCTCAACTCCCCCGGACCACAGCCTTCAGGAAGAGGAAGGCCGCAGAGGCTGCTGCTGCTGCAGGCCTGGTGGTGGTGGAGCCCCCCGTCAACGCAAGCTGTACGCCTGCAGCAAGTGTGGTCAGCCTAAGACGCTGGCTACTGGCCACACTGGCATCGCAGGCGTGGCCTACTGCGCTGCTGTTGGCGGGAGGAGTGTCGAGGAGTGGCGGGCAACGATGAAGGACGCTAGGCCTACTGGGCCTAAGGACACGTGAGCCCCCTAGCATGGACGTTGTTGTAAATAATTCATGAGTTTTTGTAAATAGTTTAATGTTTTTGTAAATAGTTGAATGAACTACAATCATGAATTCAGTTGTACTCTCACGTGAACCGAGACCTGGTTGTGGTGTAAGGGCCTGAGTGTGTCTGTGAGCCACAGAGCCATATTGTCGGTAGTCTTGACTACCGGTGGGGACTCCCTGGTCAAGCGGATCTGTGGTGAGACACCAGACAAACAGCAGTTCAATCAAGTGACTTTTGTGCCAACATTAATTAATTAATTAATTCAAGATCGTGGGCCTGTGTGTAAGTGTAATTTAAATGCCCCATGCACTCTTTGATTGTGCCATGTATTACACTACTTACTAAATAAATATACGGGCCTTCTGCCTTGTTTATTTAAACATATTGTACACATTGTTATTATGACACATTACTGTTCTCCCTGCAATGGCTGAGCAAGCTAAGCTGTTTTCTCTACATAATGTACACATGTTATTATTACATTATTATTAGTGTACTAGTGTGTAATAGTGTGCTAGTGTAATAGTGTGTACTAGTGTAATAGTGTAATAGTGTGTAATGATGAGCAAGCTAAGCTGTTTTCTACGTTATTATTATTAGTGTAATAGTGTGTAATAGTGTACTCTTTGATTGATTGTGCCATGTATTACACAACTACTTACTAAATAAATATACAGTATTTTCCAAACAAGTCATGCCTTCTGCCTTGTTTATTTAAACATATTGTACACATTGTTATTATGACACATTACTGTTCTCCCGGCAATGGCTAAGCAAGCTAAGCTGTTTTCTCTACATAATGTACACATGTTATTATTACATTATTATTATTATTATTATTATTATTAGTGTAATAGTGTTTAATATTAATAGTGTGTAATAGAGTAATAGTGTAATAGTGTGTAATAGTGTAATAGTGTGCTAGTGTAATAGTGTGTTATAGTGTAATAGTGTGCTAGTGTGTAATAGTGTGTTATAGTGTAATAGTGTGCTAGTGTAATAGTGTAATAGTGTAATAGTGTGTGCTAGTGTAATAGTGTGATAGTGTAATAGTGTAATAGTGTGTAATGTAATAGTGTGCTAGTGTAATAGTGTGTAATAGTGTGTAATAGTGTAATAGTGTAATATAGTGTAATAGTGTAATAGTGTGTAATGTAATAGTGTGTAATAGTGTGTAATGTAATAGTGTGTTCAAGTTCAAGTTCTTTAATAGTTGTCATACAGAAGTACAGAATACTTTCATACAAAATGCTTCTTACTGTTACGCTCCAGAGACTGCTAGACAAGATAGTATCAAATAACATAATATAGCATGTAATTTAGAAGAAGAAAAGTGAGGTCACAGTGTTCGGTATAGACATATGTACAATGTTCTGAGTTACCATATAATATACAATACTATGCAGTGTACTAATGTACAGTACTATCTAGTGCAAAGCAGAAATGGGATGAGGTACAATTTTAGGTACAATTTACAGTAAGGTGTACTGTAATAGTGTAATAGTGTGTAATAGTGTAATAGTGTGTAATAGTGTGTAATAGTGTAATAGAGTGTAATAGTGTGTAATAGTGTAATAGAGTGTAATAGAGTGTAATAGTGTGTAATAGTGTAATAGTGTGTAATGTAATAGTGTGTAATAGTGTAATAGTGTGTAATAGTGTAATAGTGTGTAATAGTGTAATAGAGTGTAATAGTGTGTAATAGTGTAATAGAGTGTAATAGTGTGTAATAGTGTAATAGAGTGTAATAGTGTGTAATAGTGTAATAGTGTGTAATGTAATAGTGTAATAGTGTGTAATAGTGTAATAGTGTGTAATAGTGTGTAATAGTGTAATAGTGTGTAATAGTGTAATAGTGTGTAATGTAATAGTGTGTAATAGTGTAATAGTGTGTAATAGTGTAATAGTGTGTAATAGTGTGTAATAGTGTAATAGTGTGTAATGTAATAGTGTGTAATAGTGTAATAGTGTGTAATAGTGTAATAGTGTGTAATAGTGTGTAATAGTGTGTAATAGAGTGTAATAGAGTGTAATAGAGTGTAATAGTGTAATAGAGTGTAATAGTGTAATAGTGTGTAATAGTGTAATAGAGTGTAATAGTGTGTAATAGTGTAATAGAGTGTAATAGTGTGTAATAGTGTAATAGTCTGTTATTATTACATTGATCAGTGATTTGAGGGCCGCGTCCGCCTGCGAGGATTGGTGGAGAATGACAAAGAACGCCACCCACTTAGAGCCCCCTCCCCCTGAATTCTACACCGCTGCATTGTGTGCAGGGGGAGGGGGAGGGCGGGGTCACTGAGTCACTTCCCTTCCCCCCCCATCATTTCACCGGTATGATGTCATAATAGAACATTCTAGAACATTTGTGATGTCACAGTATGATGTCATAATAGAACATTCTAGAACATTTGTGATGTCACAGTATGATGTCATAATAGAACATTCTAGAACATTTGTGATGTCACAGTATGATGTCATAATAGAACATTCTAGAACATTTGTGATGTCACAGTATGATGTCATAATAGAACAGTCTAGAACATTAGTGATGTCCAGTATGATGTCATAATAGAACATTCTAGAACATTTGTGATGTCACAGTATGATGTCATAATAGAACATTCTAGAACATTTGTGATGTCCACAGTATGATGTCATAATAGAACATTCTAGAACATTTGTGATGTCACAGTATGATGTCATAATAGAACATTCTAGAACATTTGTGATGTCACAGTATGATGTCATAATAGAGGCATCACCCACACAATTGTCTAGTTTAGTTTATATCCCATTTTATTCCACCTCTTTATTTTACAGTTGTACAGCCCTGATCTATTTTCTTTTATTTCATAATTCTATTATATTGTGATTTATCAATAGCAATAGTAATATATATATATATGCCATACCTGCTGCATGTATGTGTAAATGTAAAGGCATTCATGTGCGTGGTTATAACACAGATGTTACAGATGATTGATGACTGTCAATCATGAGATGAGACATTGAGACTGTTTCACCGGAGACCAAAACAAAACAAACACTCACCTAATCACTCACTTTACTCACTTCATATTTATCTATTATTAACACATTAACTGCCACGCTTATATCCATCAATGTTTGATCACTGCCACCAGTCTAAGTCTATGGAGATGTTCACCTTCTTTGCAGGGCTATAATTTTTTAAACTGTATTGCTAAATTGACATTACTATGGCCCATTCAACATCGATTATCTATCGTTCAGGATGTAGGAACGTTTTACTTTTTCATTCACACATTCATATGAAAATACCGTCTAGAGTATAAATGTTTTTATCGTTTTCTGCAGTAATTCCTAGACAGTGAGATATAGGCATAAATGCATAATATTAGATTATCAAATGGCGTTTGATACCGATCCACGCTATATTAAAAATGTCAACTGTACATGGTCCTAAACGTTATGACTGATCATGTGCGGGTGAACGGGGGGGGGGGGGGGTCGTTTATAATTCCGTGATCATCGTTAAATGATTTATGTAGTATGGGTGATATATAGATCAGAGCAGTTTGCATCGATAATAATAAACAAAAACGCTGAACGTCATGGCAGCCTCCTCTTACCGTTGGGCGATGATACTGGAGCAAACAGATCCCAGTTATTTGATGGGGATCGAGGCGATCCATTCCAGTTTGTATACTAATACACGCCCAAATAATGTTGATTATTGAGTTATGGCAGCGATCCATATCCACGGTGTGTGGCTAGAGTCCTGGGATGATATGCGAGTGGCCGGACGTAATTAGGAGACGCACCGATATCCAACCGCATATCCGGTTTGGCAACTCGCCGATCATCCACCAGGTGGCAGTATTGAAGCGTTGCAGAGTTGTGCTGAGTCCCACAGCATCAGACAAGGCTCCGTGAGTGAAATATGAATACCATGGCGAAAAAATATGAAATATGATCAGAATAACGTCGTACGCCGTGATCTGGCAATTTGCATGAACTTGAAACCCGTTGTGCGACGTTTTTGGCGCAGAAAGTGTTAAAGAGATTTGCACTACATTCATTTGCACCCTACCTTAGTTTTGTACCTTATTTCATTCCTGCATTGTACCTCACTGTTACTCATTTACTCTGTATTGTATATATGTATATGGCCTGAACATTCTCTTACTTACTTTTTACTTACTTCTTAATAACTTTTTTTTTGTTACTTACTCTTTTTTACTGTATGAAGCACACACTCAGGAGAGAGAGAGAGAGAGAGAGAGAGAGAGAGAGAGAGAGAGAGAGAGAGAGAGAGAGAGAGAGAGAGAGAGAGAGAGAGAGAGAGAGAGAGAGAGAGGGGGAGGAGAGAGAGAGAAGGGGGAGAGAGAGAGAGAGAGAGAGAGAGAGAGAGAGAGAGAGAGAGAGAGAGAGAGAGAGAGAGAGAGAGAGAGAGAGAGAGAGAGAGAGAGAGAGAGAGAAAGGGAGAGAGAGAGACAAGCATTTCATCATAAAGTATTCTGTATTTTATTATGACAAATAATAAGCAAACTTGAAACTTGAGAACACGGCCCTGGGCAGAGCCAGTGGAAGAACATAATGAAGCTAATGAATGCCGTTCACTTTCATCCTTTGTGTTGTGTTTGTCAAAAGATCCTTTATGCAACCCACCAGATTATGACTCATTATGTCAGAACACAGCGTCCCAGGAGACGCATTAGAGGCGCAGCAGACGGCATAATGGGTCGGATGTTCTCTGCACCGGCAGGTACGACGCGGCAGACCCACAAGAAAAGCGCTGACTGTTTAAAGACAGTGGCGTTCATGTTCGCAGAACCCATCAGGTAAAACCAGACGAGATTTAACGTGCAGATTCTACCTATAAATAACAGATTGCGAAATCAGAACTATTGTGCGTGAATCTATACATTCAATGACTTGTTCGTTGTTGTGTGTTCATTGAATACAGTAGCTACGACATGTCTGTGCAGCTTTGTATTTGTACTGCTTGTGGAGTATTCATTGAAAGTCTATGTAGTCTAAGTCCTCTGTCGTTTTAGCTTTCAACCACAAACGCAATATTAGACGGTTGGATCTGTTGTGTCTTGTGAGGCTAAATACACAGAGATCATCTGCTGGGAAAGAAGGAGTCACTAGTTCACCAAGGACAACTGACACTGTAGTAGGGCTGACCTTTGGGAAAAAAAATTGGAATTCGAAGCTTCGGGGCCGAGATTCGATTTTAATTCGAAGCTTCGAGATACATTTCTTTTTTAAATAATAATTTGTTTTCTTTTTTTTATGTTGTGGGACTTGTACAGCACTTTGTTCAACTTTGTCAGTGCTGTAAAGTTTACTTTAAACCTTTTTAAATCTTAGACAAAACGAAACACTTTGCTTTCATGAAATATTGTAAGCCGTCATTTGAGGCTTTATAAAAGCAGCACAATGAACACAGATCTGTCGGTGCCGAGTCCGACCTCATCTTAAATAACAAACAGCATCGCTTGTTGTAGTTAACAAAGAGAGGCAGAGTTGATTTTGCACACATTTGAGCTTTGAAGCTTCGAAGTATTTAAGACAGCCGTACACAGTAGCCTACACGCCTACAGGCAGGGCTTAACTTTATTATAAACTATTACAAACTATTACATACTATTACACTATTACACTATTACATGGAATTACACTATTACAAACGTACAAACTATTACATACTATTACACACAATTACACTATTACAAAACTATTACACACGATTACACTATTACACACGATTACACTATTACACTATTACATTATTATACTATTACATATTATTATACTATTACATATTATTACACACTATTACACTGTTAAAACTATTACATATTATTACACACTATTACACGATTACACCCTATTGCACAGTATTACCCTATTACATACTATTACATTATTACACTATTACATACGATTACACAATTACACACTATTGCACAGTAGTACACTATTACATACTATTACATTATTACACTATTACATAATATTACATTATTACACTATTACACACGATTACACTATTACACACGATTACACTATTACACACTATTGCACAGTAGTACACTATTATATACTATCACATTATTACACTATTACATACTATTACATTATGACACTATTACATACTATTACACTATTACACACTATTGCACACTAGTACACTATTACATACTATTACATTATTACACACTATTGCACAATAGTACACTATTACATACTATTAAACTATTACACACTATTGCACAGTAGTACACTATTATATACTATCACATTATTACACACTGGACCGATTACATGATCTCCTCCAGGCTGAACTGGGAGTTTTGATTGATTGATTGATTGATTGATTGAAAACTTTATTAACAGAATGGGTACAATACAGTACGGCTCAATACACACAATTGTTAAGGGGGTGCAGACAGAGAAAGACTTTCGGTCTTGTTTACATCAGGGTCCCCCATTTTCAATTCATCATAACATAATATGACATACACGACATACAGATATACAGATATATATCATGAAAGACTCAGAAGTAGCTTCTATCCCCAGGCCATCAGGCTGCTAAACGAACAATGAATGAACACTACACAACAACAACCACCAAACACACATAGCACACCACACGCACACACTCACTTTAAACAAACACACTGTAGCACCCACTACACACACTTTATAGCACACACCCACTTTAAACAAACACACTGTAGCACCCACTCCCCACACTTTATATTTATGGATGAAGGATTGCACTACAACTCGTACACCTTACTGTAAATTGTACCTAAAATTGTACCTCATCCCATTTCTGCTTGGCACTAGATAGTACTGTACATTAGTACACTGCATAGTATTGTGTATTGTATATTATATGGTAACTCAGAACATTGTACATATGTCTATACCGAACAACTGTGACCTCATTCTTCTTCTAAT
>NW_028172504.1:0-12953 GCF_963971535.1 Notolepis coatsorum
GGTGGGGGGGTGGGGGGGGGATGCTCACCGAGGCTGGGGGTGTGTTTCTGTGTGTGTGAAAAACTACAAGGACAGGTTCATGGGTCCAATCGAGCCGTCTCGAGCTCCGCCCCCTTTCTCCCCCCGAGCCTCCCACTGGAGGAGGAGGAGGGAGGAGAGGGGGCGGGGCTTGAGACGGGTCCATTCTATCACCGTTCTGATTCCTCCTTTTTCTCACTTCCTTTCCCGGTTCCCTCTTTTGACACTATGTAGCCGTTACCTCCTCCTCTCCTCTCCTCTCCTCTCCTCCCTCTCTCTCTCTTCTCCTCTCGCGCCTTCTGTGTGACACTATGTAGCCTAGGATGGGGAGGATCCTTTTAATATGAAGTGCGTGCGTGCGACTGACTGAGTGAGTAACGACAGCGGCCTCTTCTGCTGGGGAGACCCTTTAGTGATGATGTGTAGAGTTGTGTGTATGAAAGGCGAACCCCCTCCCCGGGCCATGTGACCACGAGTTTCCTCTGTTGATTGGTAGTGTGTGACTACTGTAGCTCCGCCTCCCTCCTCCTCCTCTCTTCTCATTTCCTCACTTCCTAATCCAATCAAACTGTAAATTGCTGCTCGGCGTCAGCCAATGATAATACACACACACACACACACACACACAAAAAAAAACTGCTCTCACACCCGACGGAGACTATCGTATCTGGACCGTGTCCCGCCAACCCTATCCCAACCCCCCCCCCCCCCCTCACCCCCACCCCTCGTCCTGTCCCGTTCGGTTGCCATGGAGACGTGCCAGCAATTGGTCAGTAGTAGTGTTCTCTCTGACCAACTCTTTGTCCAATGAGAATATGGCACATCAGTGAACCAGTGAAGTATTGGATGGGTGTAATATCTTCTTGTTTATTTTTTTAATTTATTATAATTTTACAGACAATTTTTTCCACAGTGTCTAAAAGGTGTAACGTGCTGTGAGGCAGCTATGAGTACTGTATGTGTATTTATTCCAGGTGTGAAACGATGCTGACAAATCAAGATTTTATTATTTGGCTATTTAAAAAAAAGTGTACTGTATTTAATAAGACACTATATAGACATAAAGTAAAGCTGTTTTTTTTTAAGATATTGGATATCGTGTGTTTCTTATCCTTTTCACTGCCACACGACAAAGGGTTAACCCTTTCACTACCACACTACAGACGGTTAACCCTTTCACTACCACACTACAGACGGTTAACCCTTTCACTACCACACTACAGACGGTTAACCCTTTCACTACCACACTACAGAAGGTTAACCTTTCACTACCACACTACAGAAGGTTAACCCTTTCACTACCACACTACAGACGGTTAACCCTTTCACTACCACACTACAGACGGTTAACCCTTTCACTACCACACTACAGAAGGTTAACCTTTCACTACCACACTACAGAAGGTTAACCCTTTCACTACCACACTACAGACGGTTAACCCTTTCACTACCACACTACAGAAGGTTAACCTTTCACTACCACACTACAGACGGTTAACCCTTTCACTACCACACTACAGAAGGTTAACCTTTCACTACCACACTACAGACGGTTAACCTTACCCGTCTGTAGTGTGGTAGTGAAAGGGTTATGTGGACGGTGTTATCCATTCGTTTGTCCGTGAAAGAGAGAGAGAGAGAGGCTAAAGACACAACGTATTGAAAATGGTCTTTTATTGCAAGGAACTGGACAGAAAATATCACTTCTTTCGAAACATCTACAAATACACAACAATCGTAGTTATAAAAGTCAAAAAATAAGTTAGCAAAAAATAGAAAATAAAAATAGCAAAACCACACTCTGTAGAAAAAACAAGGGAACGTATTTACATCACTAGATTATTCATAACCAGTTTAAATTAAGCAGATCTTGGTCAAACTGCCATGGAACAACACATTGGCCCCACAAATAAAACTCGTGATTTTTTTTAAGCATTAATTAAAAACACACAACAAACAAAGAATGCAAGAGAGATCAGGGAAAGGCTTTGAAAAGAGGAACTTTCCTTTCACTTAAGTTTGGAGAAACAGAGAGAGAGAGAGAGAGAGAGAGAGAGAGAGAGAGAGAGAGAGAGAGAGAGAGAGAGAGAGAGAGTCATCCCTCTCTGGTGAACCTGCCAGCCTGGAGGCGTGAATATTTTAGGCAACCAACTTGTGTTTAGCGTTTCTCTGATTGGCCACTACGCCCATGTGACCGCGGCAGCGCGAGAGAGCTGCAGCGCGGAAATAGGCTGTCTATTGCCATTCTCTAAGACAAACTCTAACCTTAACCAGCTCCTTAACAGCGCCTAAACTTAACCCTTCTAACCTTAACCAACTCCGAAACAATGCCTAACCTTAACCTTAACCTTAAGTTAACATGCCTAAACTTAACCGGTGAAAGAATGCACGTTAAAAAAAATAAAATAAAAATGAAGGGAATCGAACTTGTCACCAACGGACCGCAGGATCCACAGCAAGGTGGCGCTACCAGTTGAGCTAGTTGTCGATGTTAAAAGAGGGGGGGACATACTGCTACATAATGCTGCCGTGACAGAGCTCAGCTCTGCCGCTCCGCTCTGCTGCTGCCGCGTCGCCGCGGGGGCGTGGCTAGACGCAAGTTGGGCGTGGCTAGACACAAGTTGGTTGCCTTTAATATTTAGGCAGCCTGGAGGCTGAGATCCACGCTGACGGCTAAGTGTTTGGTATCATGCACCGGTCGAGACCGTGGACCTGGGTCCGGCCCGGTTCTGGCAGAGACGGGACCGCAGGGTAAGGCAGGGAATAAGGCCTCGCAGAGAAGCCCAGTGGACGGGGAGGAATCTGGGTTTTGGTTTACAGTAGCAGACGACTCAGAGCAACAGAGATCGACGAATAATAATAAAAAAAATAAAAAATCTTCGTTCATAATTCAACGCTTGATATGAGACAAAGACACCCCTGGAAGAAAACAACGAATACACTGACAAATAAATTACTTGGAATTTTGGGCTCGGTGTGTCTGTCTCTCTGGAGTGTTCATTTTGAGACGCTTTCGCGGCGTAAATCTCTCGGTAGTTTGTGTATCTCTGTGCGCTTGCAGAGACGGGGGGTTCTCTGTGACGGCGTCGTCATGGAGACGTACGCGCAACCAGGGGGGAACGGAAAACTGAGCTGGACATTCAGACAAACGTGTATATAAAAAAAAATATGTGTTGTGCAGTAAAATCCATCCATGGTCTGGAATAAAGGAATATGGAGATTGTTCATCATCGCTGAAAACTATAATTATTAAGGTGAGCCGTGTTTCTCTTACTGGGAAGTGTTGGTGTTCGACTCCCACCTTCTTTCTCTACGTGATTCATGTTTTTTTAACAAGATTTACAAACAAAACAAAGCTCATACTGATCCCAGACCTGCGAGGGCTGTGGCTCATAGCTCATAGCCCCCTGGTTTTTGCGCCCGAATGCAGCTATGTCATATCAAAAGACACTATAAAAGAAGGAAGGGTGAGGTCGTCACGTCCGAATACCAGCGTTCTACGCTCTGCTTGGTGCCAGACTTGTGGCGTCAGTTCTATTGAAGCCGGTGTTAAAACTCAAAATATACCAGCTATCTGAGGAAATATACATCAACCAATATATCAAACGTTAGCTAGTTAATAACGTTAATAACGTTATTACGCGAGGTCATAACTAATAAATAATGCCACTGATTCTTAGCTGCCAGAGTTGTACCCTTCCTGATGACTTGTTGTGCACAATTTTGTCAGTCGCTTTGGATAAAAGCGTTCAGCTAAATGGTTTAACATGTTCTACCTGTTTTAAATGTCATAAAGGAGGAGATGGCGATTCCATTCAACTCGATGTCTGAACTGAACTTGGCACCAGTGTTTACACAGTGATGTGACGACCCTTCCTTCTGTCCTACAAGGAACTGGTCTGTGGGTCTGTTGGCTGGGGGTCTGTGGGTCTGCTGGCTGTGGGTCTGCTATCTGTGGGTCTGCTGGCTGGAGGTCTGCTGGCTGGGGGTCTGCTATCTGTGGGTCTGCTGGCTGGAGGTCTGCTGGCTGGAGGTCTGGGGGTCTGCTGGCTGGAGGTCTGCTGGCTGGGGGTCTGCTATCTGTGGGTCTGCTGGCTGGAGGTCTGCTGGCTGGAGGTCTGGGGGTCTGCTGGCTGGAGGTCTGCTGGCTGGGGGTCTGCTGGCCTGGGGGTCCGCTGGCGGTGGGTCTATTTGGGGATGTCCAGCGGCACCACAGGGTAGGCCACCACAGCGGCGGCCGCAGTGATGCTCTCCACGATGGAGGTCAGAGAACGCATGTTGTTCTGCTCCGGAGAGTCCGCCACACTCAGGAGATCTGGAGGAGACAACAGAGACACAGACATGAGATCACAGCATGACGCCACACTCAGGAGATCTGGAGGAGACAACAGAGACACAGACATGAGATCACAGCATGACGCCACACTCAGGAGATCTGGAGGAGACAACAGAGACACAGACATGAGATCACAGCATGATGCCACACTCAGGAGATCTGGAGGAGACAACAGAGACACAGACATGAGATCACAGCCTGACGCCACACTCAGGAGATCTGGAGGAGACAACAGAGACACAGACATGAGATCACAGCCTGACGCCACACTCAGGAGATCTGGAGGAGACAACAGAGACACAGACATGAGATCACAGCCTGACGCCACACTCAGGAGATCTGGAGGAGACAACAGAGACACAGACATGAGATCACAGCCTGACGCCACACTCAGGAGATCTGGAGGAGACAACAGAGACACAGACATGAGATCACAGCATGATGCCACACATCTACACCTTAACAAGCAATTACTGTCAATTGTGTATTAAGCTTTTTGTTAATTGATTATTAACAATAATATTGTATTATAATATGTGTGTGTACCTTCATTGCTGTAGCTCTGTGTGTGTGTGTGTACCTTCATTACTGTAGCTCTATGTGTGTGTGTGTGTGTGTGTGTGTGTGTGTGTGTGTGTGTGTGTACCTTCATTACTGTAGCTGTGTGTGTGTGTGTACCTTCGTGTGTAGCCCTGGGTGTGTGTGTGTGTATGTGTGTGTGTACATTCGTGTGTGTAGCTCTGTGTGTGTGTGTACCTTTGTGACTAGCTTGGTGTGTGTGTGTGTGTCTGTGTGTGTGTGTGTGTACCTTCGTGTGTGTAGCTCTGGGTGTGTGTGTGTACCTTTGTGTGTGAAGCTCTGGGTGTGTGTGTGTGTGTGTGTGTGTGTGTGTGTGTGTGTGTGTGTGTGTGTGTGTGTGTGTGTGTGTGTGTGTGTGTGTGTGTGTGTGTGTGTGTGTGTGTGTGTGTGTGTGTGTGTGTGTGTGTGTGTGTGTGTGTACCTTCGTGTGTGTAGCCCTGGGCGTGCTGGGCTGGGCTGCTCCACTCTGGGCTGCTACAGCAGGTGCTTCCTGAACTGGGCTCGCTTGACGACGACACCTGTTTCCATGGAGACACACACACAAGGCGCTGTCAGTCACACTGTGTTGTGACACGTCATGCCCCGCCCCCCACCGACACACCATACACACACACACACACACTGTCTGACAGTGTAACACAACGCACACACACACATGCACACACATACACACACTGTCTGGCAGTGTAACTCAACGCACACACACATGCACATAGATACACACGCATGCACACACACATACACACACTGTCTGACAATGTAACTCAATGCACACACACACATGCACATACATACATAAACACGCACACACACACACCACACACACACACACACACACACACACACACACACACACACACACACACACACACTCTCATTAGCCCACTTAGGCCAGACAAATGCCTCCGCTCCAGAATCAATAGTGTGCATCACAGAGAGAGAGACGTGCTCATCTCAAAGCGCAAACGGAGTGTATCGTTGTTATGCAATGAGTTCCAGACGTCAACACGAAGACTGATGTAACAGCAGCGGCTGGTGTGATTTACGGAGATTAAATAATATCCAGCTCTCTCTCTCTCTGTGTGTCTATGGATCCGTCGCTGTCTATGGATTGCCTCGTTAGCTCAGCTGTCATGGGCTCTACAGATTCATATTCACTAACAGATACCAGTGTAGAGAGTTAATTATTATTCTTTAAATATGTATTAGTTTACACTGTAATATTTTTTATATTCTGAGTCAATTATTATTGTTTACACTGTTTATTTTCACATTCAGATATAATTGTATTTGCCTATATGTATGTCTTTCTACTATTACCCTGCCCATACCTGTACCTCCCCTCCCCCCATGCGGCTGAATTCCCCCCCCCAAAGGGATCAATAAACAATCAATAAACCTTTATATAAAAGAGATCGTTTTCAAAACACCCGCCGGAAAAAAACTTGCGATACAATCATCCGTCTCTCTCTCTTTTTCCCATTCCATCCATCCCCTCTTTCTTCTCTTCTAACCCTCTCCCGTCTCTCAAGTCTTTTCTCTGTGGTCCTTCATATCTGCCTCGTCACCCCCCCCCCCCCCCCGCCCATCCCCCCCCCCCCCCCCCTTTAAGTATTTTAAGTACCTTACGTTTTGATTTATTCTACCGTTGCACTTTTTATATTAACTCTCTCAGCACTGTCATTTTTTTCCATACATCACTGTTGTGTTTTTGTGTATTGTATTGTTCCACTGTGTATTTTATTACCATGCTGTAGGTCGGGGGGGGCAAGGCCCCAAGAATCTCATCTTTTTTGTATGAGAATATGACAATAAATCTGAATCTCCCTGGTTCCTACTCACTCTGGGCTGCACCGCCCCGGGCCGGTAGTGGAGGCCCGGCTGCTGCTGCTGGCCCCCCCGTCTCGTCCTGCTGGTTCAGGGAGGACACCAGCGCCTGGAGCCTCTCGATGTACTGGATGGCGCTCCGCAGGATCTCCACCTTGGGCAGCCTCTGGTTGGGGTTCATCAGCGTGCTCCTCTTCAGTGCCTCGAACGCCTCGTTCACCTTCTTCAGCCGCCGCTTCTCCCGCAGCGTCGCCGCCTTCCGCCGGTCCATGGTGACCGTCTTCCTCTTGCACAGCTTGCAGGCCCACGGCAGGCACTGGCCCGGGCAGTGGGGCGGCCCCCCGCCCCCCTCGGAGGAGAGCGGCGACAGGCTGGACGACGGCGAGGCCTTGTCCTCCATCATCCCCCCGCCGGACATGCCCCCCACCCCGCCGCCGCCACACAGCCCCATCATGGAGCTCCGGTCCTGGTAGCCGCCGCCGCCGCCCTGGTCGTACCCGCCGGGCAGCCTGGACGGGAAGTAGTTGTCCCCTCCCTCGTAGAACCGCTGGTCGGGGAAGAAGTACGGGTTGGTCTCGAAAAGCTCCATACCCGGGGATCTGGGCGCCGCTCTCTAGGGGGGACGTAAAAGAAAAAAGAGACTCCTGCTTCTTCCTGCCTGGCTCTGCGTCACGCGTGCTCTTAGGTCCGGCGTGTGATGATGATGGGAGCGGACGCCGTGGATCTGAGCCCGGCTCTTAGCTCCGCGCTGCGAGAGAGAGAGAGAGAGAGAGAGTGGGGGTGTGTGTGTGTGTGTGATGGAGCGGGACGCGTGGATGTGTGAGCCCCTCTCCTTGTCCCGGAGGGGAGTTTACTGCTGAGAGGAAGACGTGGGGAGAACAACTGTTGGGGAGCAACTGGCCGGCCGGCATTTAAACCCCTCGGACTGCTGCCGGACCACAGGGTTAAATTTAGCACGAGCCCCGAGGTAACCAGACACCGCGCTTAGCTGTTGCTGCACATCTACGCACCGCTCCGGTCCACACATCTCTGTTGGACCTGCTCTCTCTCTAGGGGGGCTTTAGGGCCTCTGTGTGTGTGTGTGTGTGTGTGTGTGTGTGTGTGTGTGTGTGTGTGTGTGTGTGTGTGTGTGTGTGTGTGTGTGTGTGTGTGTGTGTGTGTGTGTGTGTGTGTGTGTGTGTGTGTGTGTGTGTGTGTGTGTGTGTGTGTGTGTGTGTGTGTGTGTGTGTGTGTGTGTGTGTGTGTGTGTGTGTGTGTGTGTGTGTGTGTGTGTGTGTGTGTGTGTGTGTGCGCGCGTCTATTTGTTTGTGTGCGTCTGTCTGTCTGTCTGTACGTGTGTGTGTTTGTCCGTCTGCGGTGCGTCTTCATCACGTCCTCGGTGCGCGTGAACGAACGTGCGTTAACCCTTTCACTACCGCACTCGCAGAAGGTTAACCCTTTCACTGCGACGATACACAGAAGGTTAACTAACCCATTCACTGTGCCACACTACGACAAAGGGATAGCTCTTTCACTACCACACTACAGAAGGTTAACCCTTTCACTACCACACTACAGAAGGTTAACCCTTTCACTACCACACTACAGAAGGTTAACCCTTTCACTACCACACTACAGAAGGTTAACCCTTTCACTGCGACGATACACAGAAGGGTTAACCCTTTCACTGCGACAATACACAGAAGGTTAACCCTTTCACTACCACACTACAGACAGTTTACCCTTTCACTACGACACTACAGAAGGTTAACCCTTTCACTACCACACTACAGAAGGTTAACCCTTTCACTACCACACTACAGACGGTTAACCCTTTCACTACCACACTACAGAAGGTTAACCTTTCACTACCACACTACAGAAGGTTAACCCTTTCACTACCACACTACACAGAAGGTTAACCTTTCACTACCACACTACAGACAGTTAACCCTTTCACTACCACACTACAGAAGGTTAACCCTTTCACTACCACACTACAGACGGTTAACCCTTTCACTACCACACTACAGAAGGTTAACCTTTCACTACCACACTACAGAAGGTTAACCCTTTCACTACCACACTACACAGAAGGTTAACCTTTCACTACCACACTACAGACAGTTAACCCTTTCACTACCACACTACAGAAGGTTAACCCTTTCACTACCACACTACAGACGGTTAACCCTTTCACTACCACACTACAGAAGGTTAACCTTTCACTACCACACTACAGACAGTTAACCCTTTCACTACCACACTACAGAAGGTTAACCTTTCACTACCACACTACAGAAGGTTAACCCTTTCACTACCACACTACACAGAAGGTTAACCTTTCACTACCACACTACAGACAGTTAACCCTTTCACTACCACACTACAGAAGGTTAACCTTTCACTGCCACATGGCAGAAGGTTAACCCTTTCACTACCACACTACACTGAAGGGGACACTCTGGAGACAGCTGTCATTTCCAGCGTGAGCCAATGAAATGCAACAACAAGAAGTGTTTGTCTCCTGTCTCCTCTAGACGGGACAGGAGAAAAGGGGGACTGACGGAAAGCATTGTTTTTTTTTTTTTTTTTTTTTAATAAAAAGGCATCCTTCCCTAATTATAATTCAACTTGACATTTCCGCAGACATATTACAATAATAGAAACAATTATTGTTAAATAAATTATAAGAAATCACGGAAATATCAACCTAAAATAAAAAATGTAATAAAAATATATATACAATAAAATAAAATAAAAATAAAATAATAATAATTTTTTTTTAAATAAAGCAAGTACAAATAAAAATAAAATAAACCTTCTTCGGCTCATCCGTTTTTTTTTTTTTTTTTTTTTATCTTTCTCCCTTTTCCCTTTCCTATCCCTTTCCTTTAGATTCTCACATTTTCCAGGAAATGTATAAATGATGTCCATGTCCTTTCAAATGGTTCTGTTTTTCCCTTCTGTATGTATGTTAGCTTCGGAAAGCATTGTTTTGGTTGTGTACTCCACACTAGGTCACAGAGGAAGACTTTCTGTCACTGAATGCAGAGGAGAATAAATCCTATGGCTATACTGTTGTCAGTCTGTAAAGGCTTCTGGGCCACCGAGAGGCGCGTGCCGTCATCGCCGGTGCGATGTGGGATAGTAGTTTGATCTCGTTCATATCTCGTTCATATCATTGTACTCGACACTTTTTTCCGGTTCCAAAATCCTTTAAATCAGCTGGTAAAAAAAATCGTTTAAGTTTAAAGCTCCATCCGACTGGAATAGTCTACATGTCCAGTCCACATCCGTTCAACATCATCTTTAAATTGTTTGAAACTATGCTGTCCTCTCACTGTGATACGACCTGTTCATGCTTTTGACCTCGATATCATAATAACAGATATATGAACCTGGTGTTGTTGTTGTTGTTCATGTTCTTGTCATTGTGCTGTTGTTGTTGACATGTTACTGTTGTATGCTTTTTAGTTTGTATACTTTCTTGGCTGGCGTTGATGTTTTTTTGTTTCTGTTTTTTTGTTGTTTTTAGTTTTTATATATATAAGATTGTCGAATAATTCTGTATTTTTGTCTTTGCGGACCCCCTTGAAAACGAGATGGTCTCATCTCAAGGGGTTATTCCCAATAAAAAAATGTCAATACATCCGCTTGACGTCACCATTCTGACGAGGAGTCTACCGCTGACCTGAGATCAGACCTCGCAGCGCTAGCGGACGGGGAACAGCAGATAGTACCGTATGGAGTTGACATTGCCCGGTATTTGCCTGAGACGAGAGTAACATCCGGTGGTTGTGGCCTTGGCCGTCCTGACACCTAGTCAGCCGGCCTCGCTGTCACCCTAGCCGGCCGGGTGCTAATCCCTCCAGGACATGTCTCACCTCATAGCTCATCAGCTAATTCCAACAGGCTTCCGCTTGGAACGGCCAAACAAAACCACGAGACCAATAGGCATGGACTCCAGCCAGGCTCCCATCAACGGTGTAGGAAGTGACCTGAATAACATCGTTTTAATGTTAATTAAAACTTAAATTAAATGTAATATGTTATTATATTACTGCCATGGGTTTAGATAAGAGTTATATCTCTAGATGTCTTGTAAATATGTTATATTAATACAATATTTATCCCTAGTGTGGGAGCACTTCTGTGGTACTGTGTGTAGAGGTACTGTACTTGTTGTAATATATATATATAAAGTATATAATATATATATATATAAAGTACTGTATATTTGCATATCTTGTATGTCACAAATGTAACAGTACTGTATATATGTCATGTATGTCATAAATGTCAATGGGGGACCCTGATGTAAACAAGACGAAAGTCTTTCTCTGGTCTGCATCCCCTTAACAATTGTGTGTATTGAGCCGTACTGTATTGTACCCATTCTGCAATCTGTTAATAAAGTTTTCAATCAATCAATCAATCAAGGTAGAGGTCAGGACAGGCATTGGTAGGGTTTGGTGGAGAACTGGAGACTAGTCGGTCAGGGATGGATTACCGAACCGGCCTGCCAGGACCAAGTCGCTGTTGTTAACTTTATAGACAGAGCGCTTAGTCCTTACAGAGACCCTCCTGTCCTGCTGAAGAGCTGACGGAATGAACCGGAACGTTCACCTTGAAGAAGAAAGTGTGTGACCAATCCAAGTGACACCTTGATGTTTGTTCAGTTCAGGTCCAGTTCAGGTTCAGTTCAGGTCCAGTTCAGGTTCAGTTCAGGTCCAGTTCGGGTCCAGTTCAGGTCCAGTTCAGGTCCAGTTCAGGTTCAGTTCAGGTCCAGTTCAGGTTCAGTTCAGGTCCAGTTCAGGTCCAGTTCAGGTCCAGTTCAGGTCCAGTACAGGGGAATGTAGTTATTGGATCTTGGCTTTAAACCTCTGGAGTCTGTGGGTGGCTGGGGGGGGGGGGGGGGGGGGGGGGCTCAAGGTCAACAGTGTCGGCATAGCGAGAAATTCTGGGCCCCCTGCACGAGTCGTCTCTGACCCCCCCCCCCCCCCCCCCCCTCCCCCCAGCTGTGGTTCATACACACCTTCTAGTAAAAACCTTTAGAAATATTTTAATAGGGAGGTGTAGTCTGACGTCACTCTGGACCGCCCGCCAGGTCCACCCGTATAGGGAGGTGTAGTCTGACGTCACTCTGGACCGCCCGCGAGGCTCACCCGTATAGGGAGGTGTAGTCTGACGTCACTCTGGACCGCCCGCGAGGCTCACCCGTATAGGGAGGTGTAGTCTGACGTCACTCTGGACCGCCCGCCAGGTCCACCCGTATAGGGATTTATCATTGGGAAAATGGATTATCGGCTATTGTAACAATTCTGCCACATGAACATTGAAAAGCTTCCATTTTTGCACAAAATGAGTTCCCTTCTATCACTAACATTATTGTTTAAGCATTTCTGGTTGAAATAAAATTTGTGGGTTTTTTTTTACGAGTAATTGCGAATATTGTCATGTTGAGCTATAGATTGTGGATGAATACGCACAGAAATTCACATCATGCAAATGTTCATGCTTTATTTGTTTTAAACGAGACGATTTAGAAATACCCCCCCCCCCCCCCCCCCCCCCCGGTCAACAGTAGGTGACACCTATAAGTGCCCTACACCCTCAGTAGGTGACACCTATAAGTGCCCTACACCCTCAGAGAGCCGGGACCCTAAGGAGTAATTTCAGATGCAGCTCAACATTGTGTGTCAAACATTTCTGTCAATATAGATGGTAAATGGTGCATTTATATAACAGCTTTTATCCAAAGCACTTTACAACTCACGTCCCACATTCACCCGTTCACTCACACATTCACACACTGACGGCGGAGGACATGCAAGGTGCCGACCTGCTCATCGGCAGTTAGGGTTAAGTGTCTTGCTCAAGGACACTTCGACACGTTGCCCGGGAGTGGGAATTCGAACCAGGAACCTTCCGATTACCAGACGACCGCTCTACGCCCTGAGTCACTGTTGCAACCAAGACATGCTGCGTTGATTTCCACCTTTCCACATTCGGAGTGTAGAGGGGAGAGAAACATTATCATGTACCTATAATGACAACATGATGCCTCATAGGTTGCTCCAGCAATTTCTGAAATAATACAATTCGTTTAGTATAATAATAATAATAATAATAATAATAATATAATAATAATAATAATAATAATATATAATAATAATAATAATAATATAATAATAATAGACTTTGATGCAAT
>NW_028172503.1:0-123442 GCF_963971535.1 Notolepis coatsorum
TGGTCTGCATCCCCTTAACAATTGTGTGTATTGAGCTGTACTGTATTGTACCCATTCTGCAATCTGTTAATAAAGTTTTCAATCAATCAATCAATGTTATAGAAGCATGTATAGTACCGCCACCATGTCCAAGTCTGTACACATTAGTAACCACACCTACATTTTAACTTGTAACTGTACGATCGCACATCGAGTGTGATGAGATTTACACATTTACAAATTTTTTTATTTTAGGAGGCAATCGAAGTGGGACGGCGTCGAAGTGACACTTTGCTCTGCAATAAAGATTGAACATAACCCACTCTTCACACATGATTTTAAACAAGTACAAAAACCGTCGAGACCCACGGTGCAACTATGTGTAGGTCACTCTGTCAAAGGAAATGTGCTCACAGAGTCAGACAAGATAGATACCAATTCCCTCTCATTTTAGGCATAGTGGTTCGTATCTGCTTCCATTCATTTGTGCTAAGCTAGACTAGCTTGCAGCCAGATAGCTTTCTACTGAACGCACAGAGAGGAAATCGGTAACTATCTTCTTGTCTGACTCCAGAGAAGACAGTAAGCACATTTTCCATAATGTTGGCATGCCCCTTTAAAGTAATTGCTTTTTTTGGTGTAGTCTACAAACAGCTAACACTCATAGCTGCTAAATCATGCAAGCAGGATATCATTCCTCCATTGCATAATTACCCAAATCATTCATTATAAACCCTCTGGTATTTTTGGTTTCAAGCCGATTCATCCAGCAAGTGTTTAGCTAGATGAAGAAAACAGTGCCACTGTGTTGAGAGACAGCTAAGGCTAGCTGTGTAGCCAGTTATAGTCCCATGCCGAGGCCACAGTGAGCTCTGAAGATCCAAAGTGAGTTAGCCTTGATGTAGGAACCATTGCCTTGCCTCTGCCATGATGTGCCATGTTCCAAATGGGAACAGCTTTTCGGTTGCAATTGAAGGCGGGATAATGTGGATAATGCTACAAAATGTCCCTCACAAAAATGTCTATGAGTGAGTGAATGACTACAATTTGACGTGTAGCCCAATGCGGCAGTCCTGTGCGCTGTGGGGACATTTAAAATAGACTGTTCTGTCGCCTATGACATTTTTAATAGGTTACTTTAAGAAATTGTCTCGTTTTTGTAACTGTCAGCTATGTTACTATTGAGATCAAACGTGCTTCCATTTCTTTATGCCAGATTTGCCTTAATTTTGTCCAAGTCCAAGTGAGGCAAAATCTCACAGTGCATTCATCTGAATGTATTGTAACTCCAGCCCCAGCTGTACACTAAGGACATACAACCAAGACTATAAACTGCAGCCTAAACCCAAGCCATACCCTAATCACACACACTTTTAAACAGCAGACAAGCCCAAGCCATACCCTAATCACACACACTTTTAAACAGCAGACAAGCCCAAGCCATACCCTAATCACAAGCACTTTTAAACAGCAGACAAGCCCAAGCCATACCTTAATCACACACACTTTTAAACAGCAGACAAGCCCCAGCCATACCCTAATCACAAGCACTTTTAAACAGAAGCCACAGTCTCTCTCTTAGGAGAAAAAAAGACCCACAGAGATAAGGACAAAGAATCCCAAACATTACTCCCCCATCCCCTTCAGCAAAGAGTCTCGCTGTGAGAGGAAACGGCAAGAATAATCATGTTGCCTCTGCCCTAACTGTATCAAAATGTTGTTTAGCAAGCGTCAAGAGACAGCTAAACTCCTCAGCCCCTCAATGCAGTAGATAGAAAGGATGACTTCACAAGAGTTTTTCCTGAAGGAGGAATATTTTGGCTGCACATTTCTCTTGCTGGCACCAGCTAGCTGGATGTCTCAGTTTAAAGAACATAGTCCGTGATTTTTTTTTTTATATAATTTATTTGATCACATTAAAATTGGGAGCGGACTTGTTTGCTGTGACAATGTTTGTTGAGTCAGGGGCAGCCAGACTGTCTCCCGCAGTGGCCTGTTGGATGTGTATGAAGCTATAGACAAGCTGTCCATAAGCCTAGGCAAACACTGGACTTTACCATAGCACTGTGCTGTCAAGGGATCAGTTGGTACTGTATGGGCTTAGGAAAACACCACAGGCGTGGAATTTTCCTCACTCACCATTAACAATTATGTGTTTTAAGCTTGAATCCAATTTTGTGATTATTAGTGTTTTGGAGGCATAGAACACTTGCAACCACAAAAACGTGCAATTTCTCCTCTGTAGTAGTAGCCCTGGAAAACTTTCCACTGACATGAATGTTAGGTTCATGTGAGGATCAAAAGGCGTTCTGAATTGTAAAGTCTTCTCAAGAGAGCAGGGGGAATTTGGGGAGCGGGGATTTCCCTACCTCTGCTTTTGACATCTCTACCTCTGGTCATTTATTTTTATATGATTTATCCCCCCCTTCTGGTAGTATAAACTAGAGCCTGACTCATTAATCTGTCAGTCAATAATATATCACTGACCTATTGGTATTGGTTGATAGGTGCCGATATTAAAACAAAAAGAAAAATGCTTGGATAATTTAGAAATGTTGTCATCACAGTTTGTCCAGCAGACTATGCTCGGTCTCCATTGTTTACATATAACTCAGTCATAAGTCATTGTTTACAATACTCTTAGCAGGCTCAGCAGTACTGTCTGCAGGAATCTCATAGCTAGCTTGATAAGAGTGGATAACATGTGGTTAATGAATATCAATATTGGAATATTTACTCCCTAATATCGATATTGGCATCAGCTCTAAAAATGCAGCATTGGTTGGGTTCTAGTATAAATTCTCATTCCTGCAGTACATAAAAATTCACTCTGAAATTAAGAAATATACAGTAAGAAATATAAATTCCTCAAAAGGCCTATATGGTGCACCACACTCTCCATGGGTTAGGGTTAGGGTTAGGTGGATTTTGGACATGTCTGTTACGATTAGGCATGACAAAAGAACCCAATATGCGGATTGACAGGAGAAAGGAGACGGTGGTTGCTCTTCTCAACGGTGTTCTTTTAATATCAGAGCTCAAGGCAGGAGCAAGGCAGACATAAATACAATACAAAACAAAAGGCACTGCGGTGCTGGCGCTAAGTACAAACTCGGACTGAGACACGGAAAACAAAGATGACAAAACAGAATACTAATATAACAGCAGGGCAAGGCAGACGACAGCAAGGTCAAACAGGAACGGGGAACACGGAGGTATGTCGCCACACAGGAAGTGGGAACAGGACACTCTAATATACCCAGACTAATTACAATGATTACTAATGACAAACAGCTGGGGGGAGAAGGCACGAACTAATACAATAACACAATACTGGAACAAGGACTAGGCTAAATACAAAACACAGAACAGAATGCTAACACAGAACACACCTAAACAGACAACACTTGTAACAAAGACATAATTGCCACAGTAGAATGTTATTGATTTGACCAAGCAAGATCAGTGTTGACTGCATTGTCTGCAGGTGACCGCTAGATGGCGATATGACACAACTGTCAACTCTCTGCCTGGGGCATTCTCTCTCCCAGACATGAGCTGATCTGGGAGCGTGACACATGTCGATAAAGTTTATGTGCTGAATAGTCTAATGGAAATGCATTTGTCTGGGGAACCCTGGATAGCTGCAGGGACAATGCTAGCAAGGGAGACCGGATCAGCTGTGGGGGCCTTGTCAGCGGCACTAGCCTTGCTCACCCTCCGAGCCTGGCCAGGACTCGGAGGCCTGTGAGCTGCGGGGGCTAGGCCAACCGTGGGCCCTGAGCTAGCTGTAGAGGCTAGGCTAGCTGTCGGGGCAATGCTAGCTGGGGAAACCTGGCTAGCTGCAGGGACAATGCTAGCTAGGGAGACCAGATCAGCTGTGCGGGCCTTGTCAGCGGCACTAGCCTTGCTCGCCCTCCGAGCCTTGCCAGGACTCAGAGGCCTGTGAGCTGCGGGGGCTAGGCCAACCGTGGGCCCTGAGCTAGCTGTAGGGGCTAGGCTAGCTGTCGGGGCAACGCTAGCTGGGGAAACCCGGCCAGCCTCAGGAGCAAGGCTAACAGTAAGGACAATGCTAGTTGGGTGGGCCTGGCTAACTGCAGGGACACGAACAGGAGGCAGATCAGAGGGTGGAATGCGATACCTCTTCATGAGGACTGCGGCCTCGTCGGCCATCACCCTCATCTCCGCCTCCTGGTCCAGATACTGGTCCACTGCGGACTGGATTGTCTGAAACAGAAATACCCATTTAGCTGGGGAATACTTCGACATATCCCCCTCCATTAATTTGGAGAGAACCTTCATCGTCCCCCTTAATTTTTCCGCTGGGTTCTGTGATGGTGGTGGCATTCTGTTACGATTAGGCATGACAGAAGAACCCAATATGCGGATTGACAGGAGAAAGGAGACGGTGGTTGCTCTTCTCAACGGTGTTCTTTTAATATCAGAACTCAAGGCAGGAGCAAGGCAGGGATAAATACAATACAAAACAAAAGGCACTGCGGTGCTGGCGCTAAGTACAAACTCGGACTGAGACACGAAAAACAAAGATGACAAAACAGAATACTAATATAACTTACTGAGACTCAATACAACAGCAGGGCAAGGGGGACGACAGCAAGGTACAAACAGGAACGGGGAACACAGAGGTATGACGCCACACAGGAAGTGGGAACAGGACACACTAATATACCCAGACTAATTACAATGATTACTAATGACAAACAGCTGGGGGAAGAAGGCACTAGAACTAATACAATAACACAATACTGGAACATGGACTAGGCTAAATACAAAACACAGAACAGAATGCTAATACAGAACACACCTAAACAGACAACACTTGTAACAAAGACACTAATTGCCACAGTAGAATGTTATTGATTTGACCAAGCAAGATCAGTGTTGATTGCATTGTCTGCAGGTGACCGCTAGATGGCGATATGACACAACTGTCAACTCTCTGCCTGGGGCATTCTCTCTCCCAGACATGAGCTGATCTGGGAGCGTGACACATGTCGATAAAGTTTATGTGCTGAATAGTCTAATGGAAATGCATTTGTCGAAAACATAATGAGGATAAAGGCTTACATTACATTAAATATCAGCATGTCAAAGGGTTATTGTAGCACCCTGTGTCTACTAGAGAGCAAGGTATATAGATGTATATAATCTCATAAAAAAGTGTTCTTACGAACTTTGTAAGACCAACCCTAAGAAAGATCCTTGCTGGATTCATGAATGCATCGAAATGTATTCTTAAACAGCCAAAGTGTGCACGAATGAGGAATGCCACTGATTCTTAAGTTGAACGTGCATTCTCATTCTCACACATGCATTCTCACACCGGAATTTGCTACAGAAACGCCCTGCCAGCTCCTTATAAGAGCATGCAACCACAGTGTGCACACAGAATCTACAGGCAACACAAAAGCTATTTGCGACTGATACAAATTTGATTATATTATATTCAAATGTATTGTCATTATACATCACAAGTACAGTACAACTAAAATAAGTAATAGTGCTAATGAGATGTATGTACAGAGTTGTAGTAGTATTATACAATGATAATAGTAAGAGTAGGTAAGGGATATGTACAGATATACAGTATATATTATGTACAGATGTAAAAAGGATTATATGCAGGTACTGTAGGTACAGACAGATGTGGATATATATGGTAAGAATAAATATATAAATGTATTATATAGTATATACAGCACTATATATACTGTACATGCTACCATACAGAAAATCATGTCAAACCAGAAAGCGAACACCAGTGGTGCACCAGCCAGTAAATGCAGACTTAACTTCACCAGTGCAGAGGTGGAGGTACTGTTGCAAAGAGTAGAACATAAGCGTGAGATATTTTTTAGTAGTGTCAATACGGGGTACAAGGCCACCCAAAAAAAGAGGCATGGGACCAGATAACAGGTGAGGTTAACATGGTGGTAGGAGAGGGGCGCACATCGGCTGAAGTGAAAAAGAAATGGGCTGATTTGAAAAGAAATAGCAAAAAACAGGAGAGAGATGCTGGCCACTGGAGGAGGAACAGCGGACTCAGGGTTGTGTGAGGTGGACCAGCACATTAAGGTCATCATGGGCACCACAGCAGTCGCCGGTGTGCCAGCTGCCAGAACCAAGCATTTCACCGTAAAGTACATGTATTTTATTGTGACAACTAATAAACAAACTTGAAAACTTGAAACTTGAACTGCATCCAAACACATCCAGCATCTTTTCAGCAGTCCGGTGCTGCACTTAATGGTAGAACGAGTGCACACCTGGCTCTCATTGTTGGCCACCTCCTGCTCCATCTGAGGGTTGGTGAGTGGGGTCATCAACCAGGAGGCCAGCGCATATCTGCAATCTCCTAATAAAACAAGAAGACAAATTTGAAGAATAGAAGCCTACTGTTGCTGGAACAACTTACCAATTAGCCACGTGTATCCAGTGTCTCCTTGCTTCGAGGTGCATACCCACAGAGCTGTTTTGTAAGATGTAGGAGGCATGTGCACCTCCTGGGAAGCGGGAGACCATGTTGAGCAGGTGGTTCGTCGCAGATGATTTGAGCGTTGATGGAGTGGTATTGCTTTCTGTTTAGACATGGAAATGGATCTGGGGAGGGTGCCTTGATGTGCACGTGCCTGCAGTCAATGGTGCCGATGGTGTTGTGCAGACCAGCAATGGCATGGAATCTTCTCTTGACCAGGATCTGTTGTTTTTCAGTATGGGAATTGGATGAATGATGTATGATTCAATCCACGACTTGCTGGAGGCCACGGCTGATGGATGGCTGCGATATGCCCAACCTGTCTCCTAGCTCCCTCTGGCCCAGTGGCTAAAAAGCCCAACGTGGACAGTACCTGGACGTACTGTCAGCCCTAGCCATATTTTCCAAAAAAGTGCCTAAAAGTACATACCCAAGTAAATGGAAGATTACTCCACTTCTACAAGGCCATTTGCATGTTCTTGGTATCTACGGACATCTATGGACCTCAGGGAATGTATTCCCAATGCCAGGCATATTGTGTCTGTTACTATACTTGAGTAAATTGTAATGAAACAAACTAGAATATAAATTATTATTATTATTATTTGTTTCCATCTTTGACGGTGAATAGCCCCAAAAGTGAAAAAATGCCACTGAGCTCATTCAGCACCGCCTTGAGATAAAGTCTACTAAAATCAAAACAAATGAACAAAGGACAGATGATTTACAGGTTTTTTTGTAGATACTGTACAGTGCTGAATTTCGCCATCTGGACACATGCAATATGAAATGTAATATAGAATAGCAGGCCTATAGATTACCTTATTATGGCCAAGTCATACATCTATGGATCAGGCCAAATCCCCTCTTTCCAATGGCAGATCCAAATCTGGATTTAGTACCAACAGGCGCCCGGTATAGGGCAGCAAAGACTGTGAATGAAATCTACTGTAAGTACAGTTACTTTTGTATAATATCCATAGCTCCGGCATTTTTTCCTAGACGTTCACAGAAAGGTAAATAAACAATATACGTTGTATTTTATGGCAAAAACTTTGAGGTTTGTTCGACCGGTGAGATATAAACATGACAATCACGTCAATATTTCTAAGACAAAAATGGTTTGCCTTCCGTTGTCTGCGGCTGGTGTGAGCTGGGTAGTGTAGTTTTATGAAATGGAGAAGTCCATCGAAAGCTACAATGATTTCATTACAGCTTCCTAAATCCTCAGATTTTACGATGCAATGCAATGCGCATTGCATGCATGCAAGATTTTTATAAGTTCATATTTAACGGTTAACAAACTAAAGAACAAAGAATGATCCCACAAGGCCAATCCCACACATCTGCACATCCTCTGGACCTGAAACAAAGGAGTTGTTGCATATGACACACATTGATATAATCAGGGGTGTAAAAAGTACCCAGAACTTATACTTAAGTGAGTACAGTCTCAAAATCTTACTCAATTAAACGTCAGAGTATCTGGCTAAAAACACACTTGAGTAAAAATCTAAACGTTTCTACTTTTAAATGTACTTAATAAAAAGTAAAAGTAAAAAAAAAAAAGATTATTGCAAGGGATAGACCACAACTCATTCCATCGTGGGCCAAGTTTTCATTTTAACTACACATTGCACCAGGTGAGTTAGTTGAAGAGGTGAGCCAATTAGTGAAATCATCAGCTGGTGTTTAGGCAAGGCTGGAATGAAACCAAGCATACACTCGGCCCACAATGGAATGTGTTATGCGATAGACAATGCTGAAAGAACAGAGGACACTTTTTTAGCATTATAATGATTTAATGCACTTCTCCATCGAATTTGAAAAAACATGTCAAGGTAAACTAACATGGACGGCATTCACATCATCCCCGCTTTCTAGTCTTGCACAAGGACCAATAGGCATGGGTGGGTTCATTTTCCATTGATGGGGATTTGATCGGCTGTTTTTAAATAAAGTGCGGCCACAGGATTAATAACGGTCTGCATTTTAAATGTAAGGAGTAAAAAAAGAAAAAAAAGATTTTCCCCTCTGAAATGTAATTGAGTAAAAGTACAAGTGTACAAACCTAATAATACTTGAGTAAAGTACAAATCCCCAAAAACAGTACTTAACTATTGTAACGAAGTACAATTACTCAAGTACTTTACACCCCTGGATATAATATACAATTATGTATCTGGTCAACATCCCCTTTGAGTTGGTAATAGTGTCCCATGTGTTCTGAATAATGAGGCTGATCACACTTTCTTTATCTCATAAGTCACACACTCAAGATCATGGGGCTCATTTGGCTGCATAGCCTGATGTGTAAATTAGTTTATTTCAGACTATGGCCTTGGTGACTTTCATTTTGTGAATTCAAAGGGACAGAGCCAAGGCGGTACGACAGAGAGACAGATATAGCCCTTCACCCAACTGTTACGGTACATTAAGTCCAAATGTCATCTGAGGATCGCAAGCTCTCTTTCAATGGTATTCCAAAATCAGACAAATACTTTTATCCTTTGGTATCCAAGTGTTTCAGAAATAAAGGTTATGTTTTTGAGTCACTGAAGGGATTCTTACCATTAGATAAGCGCATAACCTGTTAAAGTGGACAATAGAACAAACACATGCACTAACCTTGAAACAACCCCAACAATATAGCATTAACTTCTAGTGACATTTATTTGTTTCTCCATTTGAGAACATGGTTCAATGCTTTACCATCAAACATCTCAGTGGACAAGCACAATATGCGTTACCATGGAGGTGGTGTACCACCACAGTGGTACTTTAAACATCTATCTGAAGGACAGTTTCTATCATCATGTTTGCTGAAGAGGCCGAGACAAGTCCTTTGAAGATGCATGTTTGGAAAAAGGGGATCTGAAGGCAAATCCTTGTGAAAACCTTTGCACATGTAAATTGTCGGGCGGGCAAAGGGTGTAGGCTGGAATAGATGCCTATTGAAGGTCAGACCAGAGACCACGGAACTCAATGTCACTGCCAGTCCCAACAGACGCCAGAGGAATATTATGCCACTGGAGGAAATGAATTGTGGGTACAGAGGGTTCTTCGTGCGGCACCAGACAACACCAGTGTCAGAGAGACGGGAATAAGGGCTACTGCCGCCGGGGCTATAGGCCCGTGCCAAGCAAACATTAGGCATGGCGCGCTAAAGGAATATTTTGTAAGGTGTCTTTGAGAGACCTCACCTAGAGGTCCTTTGATTCTTATTCAAAAAGGGAAACAGACTTTGTGATAGTTCCAGAGTCTGAGGTGGAGACAAGGATTGGAGCTGACAAGAAAAAACATTCATAAAAATGGATGAGGCCCTGAAAGGCTTTGGACCTGTGCCTCTTTACATTGAGCCATGGATTATGAAATGGAAAAAAAAACTCAACTAAAATGATTCTACATTTCTTGGGGAATGTCCCACATAAAGAAGCCTGGGGAGAAAACATTAACTTTTCCCCCAATTACACCACAGGTTATACGTGTCTTTATTGTAGACATTTCCACCCACTGTTCAGAAGGGGAGTGGGTGTGTGTGTGTGTGTGTGTGTGTGTTGGGGGTTGGGGTGTATCCACTTATCTAATGGTTTTACCCAGGGCTACATTCTCTGTGTTGATAAGGGGATAACAGGGGCTCTCTGGGAGTACAGAGCCATGTCCTTGGTGGTTGAATGGCCAGAGGGCCTCTGAAGAGAACCTACTTCACACTGACCACCTAATGGCCCCCTGAGACAGATAGCGAACCATTATCTTTCATTAGTGATACAAGTGTTTGTCACAAAAAAAGGTCATGTTTGGACATACATACACGAGTGCTGGTCACCGTATGAGTTTGTCTGAATGTTAGGAACAACACTATTTCAAAGGTGCAGTACAGTACTTCAGTAATGTTGGTCAGACATCTATGCATGCATATCTATAGAACCTACAAAAAACTGTATTGTAATGAATCTAACATAGTGAATTGAACCTTACCTTGTTATGATTTGAAAATGGGGGACCCTGATGTAAACAAGACAAAAGTCTTTCTCTGGTCTGCATCCCCTTAACAATTGTGTGTATTGAGCTGTACTGTATTGTACCCATTCTGCAATCTGTTAATAACATTTTCAATCAATCAATCAATCAATCAATCAATCAATCAATCAATCAATCAATTAATCAATCAATCAATCAATCAATCAATCAATCAATCAATCAATCAATCAACCAATCAATCAATCAATCAATCATTCCTTAAAGTTCTGTACCTCACTGTCTGCATTTGTACCTCACTGTTTACAAATTTGTACTCACTGTACTTAGATAGGCTGTACTTTAGATTGTATATTGTATTGTATATTGTATATTCCTTTTTTACTTACTTTTTTATTTCCTTTTTTTACTGTATCAATCACACTCTCAGGGGCTCATACAGAACCAAGCATTTCACCGTAAAGTACATGTATTTTTTTGTGACAACTAATAAACAAACTTGAACTTGAAACTTGAATCATATCATATCTAATCATATCAAACCACCGATAATAGATACACTGTAAGTTACTTGAGGTTACTGGTTAGATCTACCTATTGTGATGTATTTCAGCTTTTGACTTTCAAGGCAAATTGGCAGGGTTTCATACCTGGCTGTCACTGTCAGAAGCAGATCACAAGTTAATTATAGAGTGACGCGCGGTGAAGAACATGCCATATGTTTATGTGATGGTTCCTGACATGTGATTTGTGGGATTGCCACCATTGCTTCTCACCCACACAGTGATTCAAGGCTATTGGGAGAGGGAACATAAAGGTGCCAAATTGTCACCTCTGTCTCAAGCTGTAGCTTATTTTACATTGCCTTCACTTAATTGCACTCATTATAATGGAGTTATAGGCTTTTATACAGTGCTTTGTTCCCTCTTGTCTAATCTTGATATTTTTGTATTGAACAATACATACATTAGAAAATAAAATATACAGCTGTATAGAATAGGCCTTACACATAGACAATTAAGTATAATAAACAATATATATTTTTGACACTAACCAAACCTAGACAATTTGATCATATCACAGTTTCTTTTTTAAGAATCCGCCGGCCACAGAGCCTTTGTCTACCACGCTCCCTACCTGTGGAATAAATTACCTCCTTGCTTAACCTGTTAAGCCCTATTTTCTGATAATCACCCTAAAAATACATACCTAAGTAAATAAAAGATTGCTCCACTTCTACAAGGTCCATTTGCATGTTCTTGGTGTCTAGGGACATCTATGGATCTCATGGAATGTATTCCCAGTGTCAGACATATTGTGTCTGTTACTAGTGTAAAAGGGTGGATTATCCCTGCTTATGGGAGTAGTAGTACACAGCCACCTGGTAGCAGGATACTATAGAGTTGGATCTATATGTACCCCCGTCTTTGGCCCGGAACGTCGTTCTGGAGGGCGTGCAGCAGGAGTGGATGGGGCCCAGGATTTACTAACCTGGGGGATGGTACTCTGGTCTCCCTCGCCTTCCAAGGCGGTCAGCAGTAGCTCCACACACACTCTCACTTCCCCCAGTACCTCCGAGAGCCCTCCCACACCCGGTGACTGTCAGTTCAATAGTGTTATTGGGCTTCCCTTTAAGCAGTACCCTTCCTTGACCACCTGTATAGACCCTTTAATTAATATGCTGTGAATGGGGTGGAAGGGTTAAATAATTATACCAGTCACAAGTATTTACCCAGGGGTTAGGTTAGCCTATATAGAAGAAACAGACACACACACAGTGCTCCCAATTACGTCTACTTTATGTAAAGCCTGGTCAGTTTATCAGTTACAAGTTGTACTTCAGATTATTCAATAAACGGCACCGGGTGCTCTCACTGGTAATGTAGGGGAACACTATTCCCATCATAGGCACTGCATGCTCAATACATTAATAATAACCCCGCTTGGATTAGGGGAGACCCAGGCACAAAGTAGGTAGTTCATTGGGAATTCAAATAATAATACAATAATACAAAAATACAAAAGAAACCAGTTAAATGTGGGCCCACGTTACCAAATAAAACCTACACTAAAACCGGCTTATATTGTTTGGGGTACCCCTTAGACCAGGGGTGGGCAATTATTTTTCCCAGGGGGCCGAATGAGCAACTGAAAATATGTTGGAGGGCCGGGCCAAAATTCCAAACTCAATTATGCATAATATACATTTTATTTCTATATAAAAAGCAGTAAATGGCATTGTTTTGACCCCTGGTAGGAGTGTATGTTATTATTTGGCAATTAAAAGGTGAGGTTAGCTTTCAAAAATATCATTTATTCAAATAGAATTTATTTCCAAAATGATAAACAAAATGTGAAACATTAATAACAAAGGGCATTTTGAGTTTCATATACTATTGAAACAAAGATTGTCTTAGCTTTCTAAAGACATCACATCATCTTATAGCAAAAATAAACAAGACATGTCACTGAACTGTGTAAAGAAAAGTGTCCCAGTTTTGTAGCCTTTTTTACTTTACATGCCTATATTAAACATTTAATGGTTTCAGAACTGTGCAAAAAAAAGAAAAAAAAAGATCAAGTGTCCCATTTCACTTGTTATATTTCCACATTTTAGTGTTCTTCAGGTCTTTTTTTTCATTCAGTGTGAGAAATCCAGTCTTTGTTGAGCTTTAACAAGTCCATCAAAGTCAGGTTGCATGTCTGAGGTGGAGATGCGAAGCACAGCTGCCAGATCATGTTCATCAGTGAGAGAGGATCTGTACCTGGACTTGGTAAACGTCATGACTGAGAATGTCTGTTCACATATGTAGGTGGATCCAAAGAGAACCAACATCTTCTGAGCATGTCTCCTCATGTTTGGAAAGTTCTCCTCCTTGAGAGCAGAGTAGAACACTAGCAGTGATGCTGACTTAAAGTGCTCTTTCAGTAGTGAATCAGACTGCAGGTCAATGAGTTCAAGCTGAACAACTATCAACACTGCAGGTAAAGGGAGAGGAAACCAGCTGCATTTCATCCTCAACCTTTTTGAAATCTTGAAAACGCCTTGAAAATTCATCATGCAGTGCTCCCAACATGGATGAGTACCTGTGCCGGTGATCAGCTGATGGTTTGACTTCTTTCAGGGTTTTCATGTGTTTGAGATTGTTGCTGCCTAGTTGCCTTGAAATGAATTGCAACTTTGTCATGAAGGCTTTCACATGGCTATGCATTTCATGAGCAAAAATGCCCTTGCCCTGCAGTTGTGTGTTCAGTAGGGATGGGTACCGTTCACATTTGAACCGATACGGTACCGGTACCTGTGAATCGATACCGGTTCCCAACGGTACCTTTTTTCTGTACTTTAGTCTCTAAAAATGTAATCTACCTACCTCAGTTGTGAAAAAAAAAATCCAAACTTCAAATAACCACACTTTCGACCGTTTTCGGCTTGCCCCGACTGCTTTGTTGTTGAATCAAGTAAAATCCTAGGTAAGCGTATATTGTGCGTGTGAACGTTGACATGAAAAGAAAAAAGTAAAAAAATATATATATATTAAATTTTTTTTTTTTTTTTTTTTTTTTCTTATCATGTAATCTTTCGCGGGCCGGTCAGAATCATCCGTACAATGCCCAGGTCTGCCTTAGACACTGGTCGTTAGCGTTCGCTTGAATGGACATTGCTGTGGGCACACGAGGTACCGTTCGTACTTAGCCAAGATGGCGGACCCACTCTTATCACCTCTCGTCCAGGTGCAGTGGCGGCTCGTGGATTCTTCTCCACTAGGGGCGCTATACCAAACATTTTGCAAACATGTACAAGGCAGGCACGCATTGGCGAATATTATCACCATTGCCATCGATCAATATATGATCACAGTCAGTCAAATGCAACCACGTTTCCAATAGCCCAACACAAACACGCACAGCTCTCTCTCTCTCTCTCTCTCTCTCTCTCTCTCTCTCTCTCTCTCTCTCTCTCTCTCTCTCTCTCTCTCTCTCTCTCTCTCTCTCTCTCTCTCTCTCTCTCTCTCTCTCTCTCTCTCTCTCTCTCTCTCAGATCTATTCAATAATAAACACATATGTATATCTCGTCATTTTAAACAAGTTACCATTCATTGTCTGAGTGGTTATGCCCCACTCGCGGCGAAATGAGAGAGAGAGAGAGAGAGAGAGAGAGAGAGAGAGAGAGAGAGAGAAAGAGAGAGAGATCGCATCATCGCAACTATACCTTGTTAAGTTGAAACGCACAGTGGTCCATCAGGGCAGAAGGGCTTGATAAAGTATATCCACTCCACTCCACTGTCCAGACTGTGTTGATGTCCATTGTCCATGCATGTCCAGTTGTCCACACTGCATCCATATAGCTTGTTGTTAGCCAACAACGGCAACAAGTACTGTGAAGAGCTGTGTCTTTGCCCATTTCCTCGTCAAACAGCCTGAAAACTACCTGGCGTTCTATCGCCCTGCTCTAAGACAAACTCTAACCTTAACCAACTTTGAAAGAGTGCCTAAGCTTAGTTAACCGTCGAAAGAACTTGCCTTCACGCTCTAAGACAAATAGCTGCATCTCACAACAACACAGTCTACCTACAAACCAACCTAGAAGCTAGAAAATGGTGTTGGCCAATCAGAGAGAATGTCTCCGCGAAATGCGGCTAAGGAAAAAAAATGCTGCTACGGAAAAAAAATTATAGACGCTGCTGCTTAGACCGCTTCAAATCGAGCGCCCGGCTTCCATCATAAACATCATATTCAACGCACAACACATTACGCACTGATTGGCTGCGACGGATACAGCGATGAAACAGTGACGCGCACTCAGAGCGCTATTGCGTCTAGCCCGAGAGAAATACGGCAGGAGAAATGCGGCTAAGGTAATGGAACGTTCTTTATCAGACAGAATCGTCACTTCCTGTTCAGGAAAACGATTATTAATATTTTATTTTTTAACGTTATATGTGCATTGGAAACACAAACATACTTAAAATGAGTAAATATTATTCATTTTAAACATGTTTATTTTATTTTTAGGGGTCTAAAATAAAAATAAAAATAAAACATTTTCTTCTTCTCCTGCTCTCTTTACCAGGGGGGGGGCGGCGCCCTAGCGCCCCCCAGTGGCGGGCCGCCACTGTCCAGGTGACAAGATGGCGTCGGGCAATCCCGCGAGCACAGCCAGCGGGCTGGGGTGAACAGCATGGGCAGTGGTGAACTGGAGGAGCGTGCTGTGGTGGCGACCTCTGCTGGTGGGAAGAGGCGTCCTCTGCGGCGTCGGGGAGACGTCCACTGCTGGCTGCTGTTTGATGCTGGCGCGCGAGCTAATACTGTTTGGCTACCCTAAACACAGCTAAACTGCGGGTCTGAATGCACCCTCCTGCTATCGGTTGTACTACTAACGCAACGTGGCTGACTGTACCACCGGTCTTCAGCGCCGCGCGCCCGGTAGTCTACCTGGAGTCAAATGGAGCCGTTAGGCAGCATGCTAATACACCGCACACTTACTACTATAACCCGTTAACTATGGACGTTAGTCCTTCTTTTCCGTATCGCTTACTCAGATCACTAGCGCTGGTACTTCTAGGATAACACGTCAACTAGCAAGTACTTCTTATCACCCGTCGCTCTCCAACGGGGCTCTTCAACATCACTCCTTCAACAGGGCTCGTTTGAGCACACGCCCGTTGCGACTGTTCATGGTCGAGTTCACTGTTCGAAGAGAGCTTCCTGGTGCTCCGGCTCAAGTTCAAGTTCTTTAATAGTTTGTCATACAGAAGTACAGAATACTTTCATACAAAATGCTTCTTACTGTTACGCTCCAGAGACTGTGCTAGACAAGATAGTATCAAATAAACATAATAACATAATATAGCATGAATTTAGAAGAAGAATGAGGTCACAGTTTGTTCGGTATAGACATATGTACAATGTTCTGAGTTACCATATAATATACAATACACCAATACTATGCAGTGTACTAATGTACAGTACTATCTAGTGCAAAGCAGAAGTGGGATGAGGTACAATTTTAGGTACAATTTACAGTAAGGTGTACGAGTTGTAGTGCAATCCTTCATCCATAAATATAAAAGTGTGGGGAGTGGGTGCTACAGTGTTGTTTGTTTAAAAGTGGGTGTGTGCTATAAAGTGTGTGTAGTGGGTGCTACAGTGTGTTTGTTTAAAGTGAGTGTGTGCGTGTGGATGTGTGTGCTATGTGTGTTTGGTGTTGTTGTTGTGTAGTGTTCATCATTGTTCGTTTAGCAGCCTGAAGGCCTGGGGATAGAAGCTACTTCTGAGTCATTCTGTGCTCGCCTTGAGACTCCTGTGTGGCTTGCCTGACGCAGCAGTTCAAAGAGGCAGTTGTTCGGGTGGCTCGAGTCCTTAATAATTCTCTTAGCCTTCCCCTTGCAACGCTTGTTGTAAATGTTCTGGAGAGTGGGGAGCCCCCCCTCCAATTGTGCGTTCGGCTGAACGTGTCACTCTTTGTAGTCTGCTTTGGTCTTTTGCAGTGCTATTCCCAAACCAGGAGGTGATGTTGCCGGTCAAGATGCTCCTCTATTGTACCATGAGTAGAAGTTCTTAAGGATCTTCTAGGACTGACTTGGAACTTCCTTAGGCGCCTGAGGAAGTAGAGGCGTTGTCGTGCCTTCTTCACCACACTGTTAATGTGTATGGTCCATTTCAAGTCCTCGGATATGTGGGCTCCGAGGGTACTTGAAGCTGTTGACTCTCTCAACCGGTGCCCCGTCGATGCTGAGGGGGCTGTAGTCCTTGACCCCCGACCTCCTTGAAGTCCACAATCATCTCTTTTGTTTGCTGACGTTCAGGGAGAGGCTGTTTTCCTGGCACCATCCCGCCAGGACCTTGACCTCTTCCAGGTAGGCCCTCTCGTCGTTGGCAGAGATCAGGCCCACCACCACTGTGTCGTCAGCAAATTTGACGATTGTAATTGCTACTCCGCTGAGCCACACAGTCGTGTGTGTTACAGGGAGTAGAGGAGGGGGACTCAGAACAACAGCCCTGGGGGGCCCCTATGTTGAGGGTGATGGATGAGGAGGTGCAGTTGCCTGCTCTCACCACCTGGGGTCTGCCAGTCAGGAAGTCCAAGACCCACTGGCAGAGGTCATAGCCCAAGCCCAGGTCCCTGAGCTTGGCTATTGAGTATGGAGGGGACTATGGTATTGAATGCCGAGCTTGTAGTCGATGAATAGGCATTCTCACAATAGTTCCCCTGCCTCTTGTCCAGGTGTGATGCTGCTGTGTGCAGCACATGGGATATTGGCGTCCTCCGTGGACCTGTTGGGGCGGTATGCAAATTGCAGGGGGTCCATGTTGATGGGGAGGGAGAGCAGATGTAGCGCCTTTACTAGCTTCTCAAAGCACTTCATGGCTATGGAGGTGAGAGCTACAGGGCGGTAGTCGTTGAGGCAAGCAGGCTTGGATTTTTTGGGTACCAGGGATAATAGTGGGACTTCTTCAGGCAGGTGGGGATGACAGCCTGTTCTAAGGACAGGTTAAATATGTGCAGTGAATACTGGGGCCAGTTGGTCGGCACAGACTTTTAGGACGCGGCCGGGGATGCCGTCCGGACCTGCTGCCTTCCTGATATTCACTTTTTTAAAAGGTCGCCTCACCTCATGCTCTGTTACCCTGAACACTGCGCCTCCATCAGCAGCCGACCCCCCCCCCCCCATTGCCGAGGCTTGTGAGCTGGTGTTGTTATTACCAGCATCAAACCTCGCATAGAAGGTATTGAGGTCGTTTGCTAAGGAGATGTCATTGTTCAGTTTGAGGGAGGCGCCTTTGTAGTCTGTCATCGTTTGAGCCCCTGCCACATAGCTCTAGAGTCAGCTTGTTCAAACTGGAGTTCAATTTTATCCCTGTAGCGCCGTTTGGCCTCTGACACTGTCCTCCTTACGTTGTGTTGCGCCACCTTGTGGTCATTCATGTTGCCTGCCACTAGGCCGTCATTGTATGCTTTGGTGCGCTCTCTCAGAGCTTCACGGACGGATTTGTCTACCCAGGGTTTTTGATTTGGGTAAACTTTCATTTTGGTAGTGGGGATTGTTTCTTTCACCCTAGTACAGACATAGTCCAGCACTGTCTCCGTGTAGGCATTAATGTTATCTGTGTCGCGGAATACAATCCAGTCTGTGTTGTGGAACACTGACCGGATCGTGTCCTCTGACGTCACATCCCATTTCTGCACCTCTCGCGAGACTACGGGAGTACTTTTAGATTCTTTGTCTGTACTTTGGTGTAAGGAAAATGGATGCGTGATCTGACTTGCCAAAGCCACTATCAGAATGAGCCTTGTAGCCACCTTTAAATTGCGTGTAACAGTGATCTAGGATGTTACTCGCCTCTGGTGTTGCAAGTCACATGCTGGTAGAAATCAGGCAATACCTTTCTCAGATTGGCGCTATTGAAATCTCCCAGTACTAAAATGGCGGCGTTAACGTTCGTCGCTTGTATATTATTTACCTCGTCGTGGAGTCTGGAGAGCGCGGCGTTGTTGTTGGCTTGCGGTGGAATATACACTCCGACCAGGACGATCGCCGTTAACTCCCTCGGGAGGAAGAAAGGACGACACTTGATGGTTATATATTCCAGTTCTGGGGAGCAGTAGTTGGATAATTCCTTCACATTCGTTGGATCACTCCAATTTTTGTTAAACATGAAGGCAATACCTCCACCACGTTGTTTACCGGACTCTGATTGTGTCCGATCCTTCCTATGGATAAAGAAATGATCCGTTGGTTGAATCGCGTGATCTGGAACCTCCGGTGTTAGCCAAGTTTCGGTGAAGCAAAGGACATTGCAGTCCCTGACGTCTCTTTGATATTGAATCCTTGCTCGGATGTCATCCAGTTTATTGTCTATTGATTGTACATTGGCTAGCAATATACTGGGAAGTGGTGTACGGTGTCGTCTGGATCTCAGCCTGTTTCGGATCCCAGACCTTTTTCCTCGACGTCTTTTCCTGGGGTCTAGGAACAAAGGATCCGGTCCTAGTCTCCGGAGGATTTCTTCCGGCCATTGATGTGGTTCGGAAAGTTGATCCAGCGAGTAATCCAGTTGGTAAGTTTCCCGTAATCCAATGTCAATGATTGACTGACGGTCATACACATATAATGCACCAACAGTTGGTGCAAATAAAACTCCTAATACTATAAAAATTAACAAAATAGAGCACAGTCTCGTCGGAGCGATCAGAAAGGCAGCCATCACAGCAGCTCCCAGGTAATCCTCTCTTCGTCGTTGCTTCCCTCTCTCCTCCGCTCCACCTGCCACCACTGCCACCACTGCCCGTTGCTGGCAACCACAACTGATCCCACTATAGGACCACTTCAGCACGGGAGAAAGATGCTTCAATGTTATTGTTAGTGAATCCATAATGAAGCCGGAGAAGAGTAGCACCTCACCTCGTTATTAGACCGGGCGAGATATCAAAAGGTAACAGCTCCTTCTCTTTTAAGAAAATAACACCTGTTGAGGTCCATGCTGCAATTAATGATCTGAAGGTAGGTAGTGGTCCCGGGTTAGATGACATTGAGAACAAATTTCTAATTATAGCATCACACATTATCATGTATCCACTCTGTGATCTCTTCAACATATCCACTTGTGAAATACCGGCTATCTGGAAGTGGTCTTGTATCACTCCTTTGCATAAAGGGGGTGATTTTCTAGAACCTAATAATTACCGTCCAATCTCAATTATCTGCTCCACTATAAAAATATTTGAAAAGTTAATTTATAACCAATTATCATATTATCTAGATGAACACAATATATTATCACCCAATCAATCTGGCTTTAGATCAAATCATTCCACAACTACAGCACTATTGAAACTTACTAGTGATATTTTCTCTGCCTCTAATAATGGTAACTTGACTGGTGCTATTTTTATTGATTTAAGCAAGGCCTTTGATCTCGTTGACCACTACCTCCTTTTAGATAAATTATATTCTGTTGGTTTGTCAAGGAATTCTTTATTATGGTTTAATTCCTATCTGCATAATAGAAAGCAATGTGTAGCAATTCAAGGTAGAAAATCTGATTTATTAGTTCAACAAAGAGGTGTGCCGCAGGGCTCAACTCTTGGTCGGTCCACTTCTTTTTTCTATTTTTATAAACGACCTCCCTTCAATTATTTCTGAATGTTGTATTCAGCTCTATGCTGATGACACAGTAATTTACACCTCCAAATCCACTCTATCACACATTGAATTAGCTCTGCAATCTGATTTTAATTCCTTGCAACATTGGCTAGCTGCTAACAAATTACTACTCAACAAAAGCAAATCATATACAATGATCTTTGGTACTCCCCAGTGCATCAAATCTAAAGCCAAATCTCGTGTATGTGCTATTCATAGTTTAGATGGTACACCTTTGCAAAGAGTCGAACACACAAAATACTTGGGTGTTTGGCTTGACTCTGAATTATCATTTTAAGTGTCACATTGATCATATTGTAAGAAAAATTTATCTTAGTGTGTGTAACTGAGGGGTACAATTCCCTGACTGTATTGTTAGATATGATACTTACTACCACTACCTCTTGTACTTTAGACTCTGGCCACCCAGTACTAGGCATAAATAATTATGGTAAACACTCCCACGTAGATGAAACGATCCAACACAAATGTACCAAGTCGAAAGTCTGCGTTTAATAATAATTAATACATAGCAAAAGGTATGTAGAGCAATCACTTAATTACATTTATGATTTGAAATAGGATGCACTTTTATGGCAAATGAGTATTCGTTGGTATATCAATAGAGAACGTCCAATCTCTGGTGGCGCAGGCGGTAAATATACAACCTGGAATATTTAAGGAATAATAGCAATGATACTTTAATGATTATAGAACTGGATACACTAGGGGGGAATTCCGGTCGCTTGTAAGACAACTGGAGAAGGGGGGGGGGGGGGTAGAGTCTGGCTGTATCCGTCTGGCCGAGGGTATCCTGGGAGAACCCACGGTTGTGCGGCTCGGTGCCTCAGCGATCCTCGATCCACAGATGAAAGCAGTTGGACTCTCTGTGGGCCGGCTTCCTTCGGTCCACGATGGAGAGACGTGAAGCGACCTCGTCGTGTAGAGCGTCTCCTCACCTGTCGTCCTCTCCGGGGGGGGGGTTTCCAACACACGGCAGTGTTGGTCTTTATCCATAGAATAATCACTGTATACAAAGCATAATCCGTGCCTGGGAAGGCGGGCTGTCGTCGGTAGAATAATCCGGTATGCAGGTCCACTCGCTCGTCGGCTCTGGGGCTCCTCGGGTGCAGCCTCACATGGGGTCGGCCACCCTGGATAAGCAGCCAGTTCTCTGCCCGAAACGATGGGGTACTGACTACGATAGTATTCTCACCGCACGAAGCACTACATATGAATAGACTATTATTAGCTTAATAGACTACGTCCAACTCGACGATATAGTGCCAAATATGACTATTCAAATATTAATATACACGATGTCTCAATACCGATGGCAGGCCGAACTTGGCCTTACTCCCACACGTGGCGTCGCGGGGAGGCTTTACGTCTGTCACTCTATTGGAGGGTAAGAAACTGGACTAAAAAGGAAGTCCTACTTTAGTAGCGCAGTATATATATACGCACTATGAACAAATAGTACCGTTAGTGGTGCGGTAGCCAGATTCCTACGCGGAACTAGGACTTGTTCGTACATGTTGAGCGGTACGTTTGAACTGGGTCTGGGGGGTATGGCAGCCTGGCACCAAGGTCTCGACCAATAGTAGAATGGAGACTATTATGGGATGTTCAGTAGGCTAGAATGGATATTCAATGCATATTGTACAAGGAATATACAAGGGATATCAGGGAATATTAGAGAATATACAAATACAATTAAATATATATATACAAATAAATATATATATTCGGTTTAATCTGGCCCTTCACAACAGTGTGGGTATTCTCTACCGCTCCAGAAACTGTTTAACTATTTCTGTTAGAAAAAAGCTTGTAATTCAACTTATTTTTGCCACTTATGGATTATGCAGATATTGTCTACCAGGTTGCATCCAAAACAAATCTCATTCCTCTCAATACATCTTACAATAAATTATGCAGATTTGCTCTTGGATGCCCTTTTACAACTCATCACTGTCTAATGTATGAAACACTGAATTTGCCCTCTCCCACTGTAAGAAGACAGCGCCACTGGTTACAATTTATTTTCAAATGTATTCATCTTAATTATCCACAATATCTAAAACAATACTTGACTCCATATTATTCCAATGATTATTTAAGGCATTCTAGCCAACTCTATTTTTGCATACCTACACTTTCAACACTCTCAAAAGCAACAGCCAAGAAAGCCTTTTTGTTCAAAGCCCCTTCTGATTGGAATAACTTACCTGCAAATACTCGTTCCATCTCATCTTTTTATTTATTTAAAAATGCGCTGTCTTCTTACTTCCATAGTACATGTACATGTTTTTAGTTTATCATTTTTATCATTTTTAGTTTATCATTTTTAATTTTATCATTTATATATTGCATACTATCATGACTTTCATTACTTATCTCGTACGAAGTAACGATCCATTCCTATCCTTGCTGGATTTTGTTTTGTTTTGTTTGTCCTGTTTATTTTGTGATCTTGTATGTTGGTTTACTTATTTCGTAATTTCATTTCTCAGTTGATTTTGTTGTTGTAGACTGTTTCGTTTTTTTGTGTGTTTTTTTCTTTCTCTGAAAATGTACATACGCTGTATTGTGTTAGGATCCCCTCGAAAACGAGATGCTACATCTCAAGGGGTTATTCCGAATAAAGAATTTCAATATATATAAAAGGAACACTGTTTATCACACTTTATACACACACAGGGAAAGTAACAGTTAGTCAGCACTTCTGAATACTTAGCAGAATATTCAGGATGCTACACTAGGCTTGAGTAAATTGTGATGAAACAAAGGAGAATATAAATTATGATTTTTCTATTCACATATGCTTACTACATGTATCTATTCTATTCACATATATGCTTACATACTTACCAACTGTTTCGCCTGTTTTTGTCATGGTTCCTGCCGGGCAGTGCTCTCTCTCTCTCTCTCTCTCTCTCTCTCTCTCTCTCTCTCTCTCTCTCTCTCTCTCTCTCTCTCTCTCTCTCTCTCTCTCTCTCTCTCTCTCTCTCTCTCTCTCTCTCTCTCAGTGCTCTCTCTCTCTCTCTCTCTCTCTCTCTCTCTCTCTCTCTCTCTCTCTCTCTCTCTCTTTTCCCTTCTCACACTCTCTTTACTGATTAAAGTGGAGATGAAGCAGTGAGCAATGTGATCCTAGTTTGTTTGTTGTGTACCTTGTGTAAGACAGGGTTCTATAATCAAATGTGAAATCTATCTTATTTGTCTGAAAAATATAATATAATATCCCTGTTTTCAACATGGGCGCCGCCATTTTGTTGCTAACGTCATGGCTGACGTCATACCGTGGCTTGGGTGTATACACTCTGGTTAGCTGCCTATATTGAATGGGTCGGTCAGCAAATAAAATGTTGCCTACAAAACAACGGGACCGCGGTGGTTCTGTTTGTATTGCTCCTGGCTGTTCAAACTAATTTTACCATGTGAGAGAGAGGAAAGTTGGTTAATTTCCACAAACTACCAGTGAAAAAAACAGTGTTGTTGACATGTTGGCTCGGGCTGCCTGCACCCAGACGGCGCGACCAGCCTGTTGTACAGGGAAGGAGGATCTGCAGCGAACACTTCATTGCCTCGGATTATGTTGTTGGGGTGGGATGTTTGTCCAGAAGACCACTAATCAGCTGAAGCCGGACGCGGTTCCCTCGGTCTTCGATAGACAGACCGGCGTTAGCTCTCGGGAGCTAGTTGGCACCAGCCGGGGCCAGGCGTTAGCTCTCGCTAGCTAGCGTTAGCAACCGGAGCGTCGCGGAGCATTCAGCCTGCTGGCTACCTAGACCCACTTCAACCAGCGTCGCGGAGCATTCAGCCTGCTGGCTACCTAGACCCACTTCAACCAGCGTCGCGGAGCATTCAGCCTGCTGGCTACACAAGCTGTGTAGCCAGCAGGCTGAATGCTCCGCGACGCTCCGGTTGCTAACGCTAGCTAGCGAGAGCTAACGCCTGGCCCCGGCTGGTGCCAACTAGCTCCCGAGAGCTAACGCCGGTCTGTCTATCGAAGACCGAGGGAACCGCGTCCGGCTTCAGCTGATTAGTGGTCTTCTGGACAAACATCCCACCCCAACAACATAATCCGAGGCAATGAAGTGTTCGCTGCAGATCCTCCTTCCCTGTACAACAGGCTGGTCGCGCCGTCTGGGTGCAGGCAGCCCGAGCCAACATGTCAACAACACTGTTTTTTTCACTGGTAGTTTGTGGAAATTAACCAACTTTCCTCTCTCTCACATGGTAAAATTAGTTTGAACAGCCAGGAGCAATACAAACAGAACCACCGCGGTCCCGTTGTTTTGTAGGCAACATTTTATTTGCTGACCGACCCATTCAATATAGGCAGCTAACCAGAGTGTATACACCCAAGCCACGGTATGACGTCAGCAACAAAATGGCCGCGCCCATAATGCTAAATGCTTCAGAAATGTACACAACAAATCGTTTTTTCTTAGAAACTGCTTATTTTTATAACGTGACTTCTTCTGTGGCTTATCTAAATACTAATGTGATGCTATGAATATGTATTTATGCTCACTGCTTCATTTCCACTTTAAGTAGGTTCAGGTGTGGTGTTCAGCGTGGCAGCTGATCTGACGTCTGTGGGCCTATTACGTCAGGGATATAACCCTGCCCCAGATGTTGAGAGGCTGCCAGATCGTAAACTCTTGTTACCAGTTAGTTGTGTTACTTTGCTCGTATTCCCTATTCTGATATCTAGTTGTTTGCCAGGACGCGTGAATACTTTCGGCAGCCAACATGCCCTTCCGCGTTGCTCTGATTGGCCGAGCGCGCGCATGCGCATGAGCCGCGACAAGCTCCTCAGCCAGGCAGGAATACTAAACTCACCTTAACGCAATTTATACAAATGGAAGTATTGATTACGCCGTAATGAATAATTAAAAAAATATACCGTTAACTGGAATATGTTGTTTGTTTACACATATGTTGGATTATGTAATTGGTTTGTAATGACAAACCAATAAAAAATCGCGAATTAACCGGTGGCTACAACAACACACAGTAACTACATGCATCATTGTTTACAATGAACGGTGGGGCTAATCTAATTGACATCCAAGAACAACGATGTAAATAAGTCATTGCGCCTTTTTGTTCCTATCCTTGACAAAAGCAAATATGTGATGTAATGATCTGTATATGTTTTGTTGTCTAAAATAAATACCATACCATACCATGCATGTAGTTACTGTGTGTTGTTGTATCCACCGGTTAATTCGCAATTTTTTATTGGTTTGTCATGACAAACCAATTACATAATCCAACATATGTGTAAAGAAACAACATATTCCAGTTAACAGTATATTTTTTTAATGATTTGTTACGGCGTAATCAATACTTCCATGCGTATAAATTGCGTTAAGGGGAGTTTAGTATTCCTGCCTGGCTGAGGAGCGCGTCGCGGCTCATGCGCATGCGCGCGCTCGGCCAATCAGAGCAACGCGGAAGGGCATATTGGCTGCCGAAAGTATTCACGCTGCCAGGACCTCATGTTCTTTGACCGTGCTTAACTCTGTGCTCTCGTCCTCTCTCCCCAGCCTGCTTGGTGAAGTTCTGGAGACACTGGCTGGCTCACAAGGAACTGCTCTGAACCCCCGCCTGTCTGACGATTATCTGTGCTCTACTCCGTCTTAATCTCTGCCTGGCTGACTATCCCGTACCTGCTCTGACCCCTGCCTGGCTGACTATCCCGTACCCGCTCTGACCCCGTCTGTCGGACTCTCTTGCCCCCGCGCACACCTTGGACTATATGAGTACCTCCCCGTGTATCGACCCCTGCCTGGACACTGACCATTCTAATTAAATATACCCCCTTGGGTTGGTTTTATCAAGACCTGTCTGCCGTTTCTCTTTGTCTGCACATTGGGTTCCAAACTAAACTGTGATCGTTTTATAGCAACACTACTATCACCAACATCTAAGAAAGGAGATCCCAGACTTGAACGGCCCTTCTAAGATTTCTCCCCTCTGCTTTTTTCCTATTGATAGGTTTTTTGTGAGTTTTTCCTTACCTTCACGTGGGGTATGTCTAGGGGTGTTGCATTTATTTATTTTACATTTTATTTTGGATTTCATGGTGTTTTTTATTTGTTCATGATTTATTGTGATGTTTCTTCTTGACTCTTTTAAAGAAGACGTGGCCGGCCCATGGGGACATTAACGTGTGTTGTCGGGCCTTACAAATACATTTGATTTGACAATGTATTGTTTGATTGCTATTCAAATCATATTATAGACAATAACAATAAAGACAATAAAGGTCAGTCATTAACTGATATTAAAGCCCCTATGTGTAGTTATCAACAATATATCATATCACATTGTCAGATTAGTTGTGAAAACAAAAATAAAGTATAATAAATAAATAAATTAGCCCAGTGCTGAAGAAATTGGTAGCCTAATTCTAATTCTAAGATCACATTTCTCATAAACCCTGTTGCTTTCTGCATTAGTTTGTTCCCACCCCCCAGCAGCACCCTGCATGGATTTGTTTTGAAGACGTTTTTGTTAGTAAAGATACAGTTTTGTTTGGCTTCCTATTCACTGTAAAGCAGTTCAGCAGAACCGAAAGCCCATTGCTCCGACGGTCCGTTATCCTTAAAATACACACATTCTGTGGAGTTTTGTTGCCCTTAATATTACATGTATTTTGACATGCAAACCATGTGGCATTGTTTCAACAAAAGCCAAGGTACACCACAATTAAAACAAAGCCACACATCTCTCATAACATGAAAATCAGGGCTGTCAGTTTATCGCATTAATTAGATAAATTAATTACACAGCAAATGATTGCGTTATGAAAATTTACTCAAAATTAATTACACTTTTTTTAAATTTTTTTTTATATATATTTTTTTCTCTCATTCATTCCATAATAACGTAGAATACACATGCACAGACTTTTTTTAATATGGTCCATTTGCATGTTCTTGGTATCTGATTCTAGGGACATCTATGGATCTCAGGGAATGTATTCCCAGTGTCAGAAATACTGTGGGCTAGATCCACAAAGAATGGATTGCACGGAGCAAGTTGCACCCTTACTTAAAATTCATTATGAATTGAAAATGGGGGACCCTGATGTAAACAAGACAGAAGTCTTTCTCTGGTCTGCATCCCCTTAACAATTGTGTGTATTGAGCCGTATTGTATTGTACCCATTCTGCAATCTGTTAATAAAATTTTCATTCAATCAATCAATCTGCACAGTGATTGATTGAATGAAAATGTTATTAACAGATTGCAGAATGGGTACAATACAGTACGGCTCAATACACACAATTGTTAAGGGGATGCAGACCAGAGAAAGACTTTCGTCTTGTTTACATCCCCCATTTTCAATTCATAATGAATTTTAAGTAAGGGTACAACTTGCTCCGTGCAATCCATTCTTTGATCTAGCCCACAGTGTATGTTACTAGGCTTGAGTAAATTGTAATGAACCAAATGAGAATATCAATATTTTTTTTTTTATCTTTGACTGTGAATAACACCATGCTCAAATTGACCAGACCTGAAAAATCTAAGCAAATTAATAGATGGAAGATGATTAAACAGAAGGTTTTAGAGATACAGTACTGAATTCTGCCATCCGGAAACATGCAATTTGAAATATGATTATAGAATATAGAATATCAGGTATAAAATGGTTATGCGATTAAAATGCGATTAATTAGATAAATTAATTACAAATCCTGTAATTAATTAGATAATTTTTTTTATTCGCCTGACAGCACTAATGAAAATATAAATCCATCTACATCGTTATCACATTCACAATGCCTAATGTTTGCATGTGATGCTTGACTTAGAGAGAGCAGTGACAACGCCTTTCATCCTATCTATTTTGGCACGTATTTCAGCACCATGAACAGAGAGCAGAGGTCTATTTATCAGCAGCCAACACATACAAATAAAATATGATAATAAATCCCCCAAAGTCCCCCAAAAATTAGGGATGTCTGGTCACCAAAACATTATGATGAAATTTGCCCTTCCCCATCCATGTAAGTTTACATTGACTATTCCTTATTGTAACTTTAGATTTCATATGACATACAGACATACAGTACATCACCATTCGCCACAAAAAGAACATTCAACACAAAAATATACATTAACAAGTTTAAAACCGCAGAGAGAAGAGATGGAGGGGTTGTTAGCCCAGCCTATTCTACTACTCTAAGCTGTGTAACGAGTGTGACTTCACACATCCCCAGCATTACCTCTCCACTGGGCCACACCTGCACTACTTACAGACCGACTGTGCTGATTAAATTTTCTTTTAACAACTGACATCAGCAGTGGGGAAATGAACTTCGTGCCACACTTCCAATCCCGGGGTGAAGGAGTGCAAATGAGCATGAGTTATCCGTTAGCTAGCTATCCAATCACAGGAGTATTGTACCTTCCTCTCTCTACACTCTCACCTGTGTCAGCATTAATCTCTTAAACCCAATCGGCCCGGTATTGGTATGAGATTTATTTCACGTCATAAACAGATCAATACAGTCTGTAATAAGTAATGTTATGTTTCTTTTTCAAATGTAGCCAAGAGTAAAGACTCTAACCCTATCAAATGAGCAGTCAAAGTGTATCTTCAGCACTATGTTTGTTTACCAATGATTTTAAGTGTTATTAGCTAAATATGAGCTTATAAAGATCTCTGCGCATTGCACCAGAAATCGGACGATTTAATGGCGCAAAGAAGCACTCATGGAATCGTTGTAGTCTTAAGAAAGAGGAGACCCAAGGCTTTCAATGGACATCTACATTTCATAAAACTACACTACCCAGCTCACACCAGCCACTGGCAACAGAAGTCCAACTATATTTCACATAATTTTTTAAATGTTCATGTTTATATCTCACGGCTTGAACAAACCTCAACATTATACCACACAATACAACATATATTGTTTCTATAACTTTCTGTGAACGTTTAGAAAAAAACGTCACAATCTGGTGAAAAATGGCAGAGCTATGGACATTATACATTTAATTCATATAGATTTCATTCACGGTCTTTTCTGCCCTGTAACGCGGCGCCTGGTTCAGACGCGACTAATCCAGATTTAACTCTGCCATTGCAAAGAGGAGATTTGGCCCGATCCATATATGTACTTTTAGGCCTGATATTCTATATTCTATATTCATATTTCAAATTGCATGTGTCCGGATTGCAAACATTTTTGTACACCTGATCTCAAGAAGGTGCTCAGTGGCAATTGTTCACCTCTGATCAGGGACGTGCACAGGACTTTAGAGGGGCAGGTGCTCAAAGGCTGAAAAGGGCACTGGGCCTGTGCTATTTTTGGGGGCCCTTTTTGGGTGGGAGGGGCCTTTTTATGCTTTTGGGGGGGGTTTGGTGATCAAATATTGAATATTGAACTATGTGATACTAAGCACAACTAAGCACAACAACAGCCTGCTCCTGAACATTGGGACATTGAACATTTTTGGGTGGGAGGGGCCTTTTTATGCTTTTGGGGGGGGTTTGGTGATCAAATATTGAATATTGAACTATGTGATACTAAGCACAACTAAGCACAACAACAGCCTGCTCCTGAACATTGGGACATTGAACATTTTTGGGTGGGAGGGGCCTTTTTATGCTTTTGGGGGGGGTTTGGTGATCAAATATTGAATATTGAACTATGTGATACTAAGCACAACTAAGCACAACAACAGCCTGCTCCTGAACATTGGTAAAACCAAGGAGCTGATCGTGGATTATAGGAGAGGACAGCAGGAGACACACACACCACTGAGGATAAACGGGGCCACCGGGGACAGGGTGAGCAGCTTTAAGTACCTGGGGGTCCACATCTCAGAGGACCTGACATGGACAACACACATAGACTCAGTCGTAAAGAAGGCGAAGCAGCGCCTCTACCACCTGAGACAGTTAAGGAAGTTCAGAGTATCTGGGAAGATACTCCAGTCCTAATAATCAGTGCAGGAGCTCACTTATCCTTGAAAGACACTTTTACCACTGACTTAAAAGGCCCATACATCTCCATAAATGTTCAGGGCGGAGGGAATAAGTGCTTACCCTACAGACCCCAAGTCTGTTAGGACAGCAGACTCGGTTGGCACTGCTCAAAACGTACCTCTTTAAAATAGCTTTTAAATGAATTATTATCTTTATTTCATTGTCTTATTTTTCTTTATTTCTATACATTTTACTTAAATATTTTATTATAATGTGTATCATTGTTTTATGTAGTTTCTTTTTCCATTTTATTTGTTCTTTTTTTAATGTCAACATATTATTTAAATTATTCAAATGGTACTCAAACATGTTCCGTTGTGATGTCACCAGTGTTGGGCAAGTTACTTTTAAAAAGTAACTAGTTACAGTTACTAGTTACTTCTTCCAAAAAGTAACTAAATTACTTACTCAGTTACAAATTATAAAAGTAACTAGTTACTTCAGAAAGTAACTATTGTGTTACTTTCAAGTACAATTTTTACATAAACAACATACACAAATCTAAACTATTTGAATGTTGCTGTGGGACAAAGTGAGACTAGCCTCCAATCAAATGTCATGTATGTAGATATTATAATTACTATGTTTATATAGTGGATCATACAAATACAAACACAATAGATGTTTTGGAACTTTTGATATGTATTGCCCCTCAACAGGCCAAAACTGGGCAACATTAAATTATGCTTGTTAAGCACTATACCAAAAATAAATAACAAATATATACTGATTGATTGAACATTTTAATGAACAGATTGCAGAATGGGTACAGTACAGTACAGCTCAATACACACAATTGTTAAGGGGATGCAGACCAGAGAGACTTTCGTCTTGTTTACATCAGGGTCCCTCATTTTCAATTCATGACATTTATGACATACACAACATACAGATATAAGAATCTAATCTAATCATCTAAACTAATCTAATCGTGACATTTAAGACATGCATGACACGTGACTACGGCGGTATGGCACGGTAGTTCGCTCTCGTAAGTGACAGACCAATTAAGTTATTATTTCACCTCTAAAGAAAGAAAAATCCGCGCAACTTCAGGAAAAGGTTTCAATACACTAGATGTGTGAATGACACGTCCTGGCAACCGTGCAGAGACAAGACTGTTGTCTAAGAAACGTGAAATCGATTGGCGTTCTGCCAAACAAATTATGTCAGACAAAGACACCCCTGCTTGGGCGTCGCACCTAATTGCGGAGGTATCTATCATCAAAGATTCATTCCAGCTAAGGTTTGATGAGCTCAGTGAATCGATCAACGGAGTAAAGAAGGACACACGGGCTATTCTGCAAAGAATATCCAACGCGGAGAACCGTATCGGAGCGGTAGAAGACCAGATGGCCGTAGACGGCAAAACTTTGAAAGACCTGACGGGAGACGTGGACTACTTGAAAACCAAATTAACCTACATGGAAGCGCAGAGCAAGAGAAATAACATCGTATTGGTCGGCCTGAAAGAGGGAGAGGAAGCCGGTGACCCGAATAATATGATTAATGGCATTCTGAGATACATCCTGGATTTAAAGGACACTGACCAGGTACCAGAGGTAGAAAGGCACCATCGGACTCTCCGACCCAGACCAGACCCATCGGCACCTCCTCGCCCGTACATTATACGGCTGCTGAGATGGAACGACAGGCAGGACATCTTGAGAGCCGCGGGGAAGAAAAAGAAGCTGACATGGGGAGGAAGGCCGCTTCACGCATTCCAGGATCTACCCGTGGAAATTAAAAAGCAGCGCGCCGGTTATACCGACATCAAGAAGAAATTGTGGGACGCGGATGTCCGTAATGGTATACTGTACCCTGCGAGGCTGATAGTCACCATCGACGGCGAAACATCCATCTATAATAACCCCACGGATGCAGCGAAAGGATTGAAGATCAAGCTTCCTAATATTTTTGGCTAATGGACAGAGCATAGAGGTATGACACGCCCACCACTCACTGACAGTTGACAGTTGACAGCAGACATGACAACTGAGTTATTTAGTGTGGGTGATGACTTGAGCAAGATCCCGTGCAAGGTATGCAATGAACATTAAGGGCAGCCTCTTTCATTATACTGTTTATTATTATAATACATTTTTTTTGGTTTGTGTGTATGTATGTATATGTATATATATATATATATATATATATATATATATATATATATATATATATATATATATGTATATGTATGTGTATATGTAGGTATATATATATTATTTTGTTTTCTGAGGTTATGTATTGCACTGCCCCTATAGTAATAATTTCGGATGCACGGATCATGCATTTAATTAAGGACATGGTCTGATCACTGCGTGCGGATAACTGTGTTTATCAGTTTGTTCACGGACAGGGGATGGACACAGGTTCTATCTCCCTTATATTATGTGTGTGCCCTTTTATTGGCACTTCTTGTATGGTTTGTTATGTGTTTTGTGTGTATTTCCCCTTGTTGGTGCAGACCATTGATAACTTCAACATATATTCAGTATTTTCCTTTTTATCCAACCTTTTCAACAAGCTAAAGCGCAATATAATTTTTGATGGCCACAATTAACATGATTAGTTGGAATGTAAACGGGGTTTCAAATAAAACAAAGAGATATAAAGTCATTAGTCATTTGAAATCCCTGGACTGTGATGTTGCGATGTTGCAGGAGACACATTTGAAGGATGAGGACTCTATTAAGTTGAGACAGAGATGGGTAGGCCAGGCCTACTCAGCACCAGGTACCGGGGCATCTAGGGGCGTCAGTATTTTAATAGCAAAACGACTGACGTTTAGACTATCTCAAAAAATTATTGACAAGGATGGCAGGTTTATCATTCTATCAGGTTTTTTACAAAATACTAAATGCACGTTAGTAAATGTCTATGCACCCAATATTGGTCAGGCCGAATTTCTATCCAAATTGAGTGTGGCATTATCTCATTTTGCGGCAGACCATATTTATTTAGGAGGTGATCTCAACCTAGTTAGTGACCCGGCAGTGGATAGATCGGGCCACCCACTCATATCAGATGGTGCATTGTCAGCAGCGCTCAATGAGTTGCAGGTATCTCTGGCTTTGACAGACATATGGCGGGTAGTAAACTCTCTTGCCCGAGAATATACTTTCTATTCACACGCTCATAATTCGTACTCAAGGATTGATTACTTTCTTTTTTCACAATGTACAGTTGAGAATGTGATAGAGTGCAACATCCATAATATTATAATCTCAGATCATGCCCCCATGTCAGTGCGCTTAGCTCTCTCTGTAAACAATCACAAAAGTAAACAATGGAGATTTAACAACTCTTTGCTAAAAGATCAAGAGTTTGTATCTTTGATAAATGAGAGAATAACTGAATTTATAAATATTAATCTAAAATCTGTCCCTTCAATACAAATGGTGTGGGAAGCATTCAAAGCAACTTGCAGAGGGTGGATTATTAGCTATTCTACAGCCAGAAAGAAGAAAATGATAATGAAGAAAAACAACTTAATATTAGAACTTAAGGCTGTAGAAACACAACACATGCTTAACCCTGGAAATATACAACTGAAAAATACTATGTTGATTCTTAAGACAGAGTTGCAATCAATTATACATGAGGAGACAGCGTTTGCTCTTTTCAGACTCAGTAGGAAATATTTTGAATCAGGAGATAAAGCCGGTAAGATGCTAGCACTAAGATTAAAACAATTAGAAAATCGCCAATCAATACCATTTATATGTGATAGTACAGGTGCAGTTATTTATGAACAAACAGAAATTAATAAAGCTTTCAGTGATTTTTATAGTAAACTCTATCAGTCAGAAGGATCTAAAAAACAGGAAGACATGGATATATTTTTTAAGGACATATCCTTACCCACATTACAAGAGGTAGAAAGGGAGCATTTAGAGGGTCCTATCAGAGAATCAGAAATCATATCTGCCATGAACCTCCTTTCAACAGGGAAAGCACCAGGGAATGATGGATACACCTTAGAGTTTTACAAACAGTTTCAACACAGGCTAACCCCACTGCTTACACTAGTATTCAATGACATAATAGTTCATCAATCCATGCCTCAGAGTATGTGCCAGGCTACTATCTCTTTGTTACCTAAACCTGATAAAGATCACTCACAAATGGGTAATTATCGTCCCTTAAGTTTTTTGAACAGCGATTATAAGCTATTTGCTAAGATCCTGGCCATGCGCATAGAGACAGTCATGCCTTCACTGATCCACCTTGATCAAGTAGGGTTTATTAAAGGCTGCCACGTTTCTAATAATATGAGGAGACTATTTCATGTCATGTCAAAAGCGGGCAACCTACAACAACCAGCGGTAGCTTTATCCTTGGATGCTGAGAAAGCTTTCGACAGAATAGAATGGCACTATCTGTTTTATGTTCTTACCAGATTCGGTTTTGGACCCACGGTCATACATTGGGTGATGGCGCTCTACAACAAACCACTAGCTTCAATTAAAACAAATGGCATTATATCTCAACCGTTTCAGCTATTCAGGTCCACCCGACAGGGTTGTCCGGTTTCTCCATCACTCTTCATCCTCGCCCTCGAACCGCTGGCATGTGCCATACGAGCAGAGGAGAAAATCACGGGCATCAATATTGGGGGGCATGACTTTAAAGCTAATCTGTATGCAGATGATGTACTATTAACACTAACACAACCCTGTCAATCAATCCCACAGGTGATGAAGCTGATTAAAGCATTTGGGGAGTTTTCAGGATATAAGGTGAACTTTAATAAGAGTGAAGCTATTCCTCTGAATAACCTGACCCATCCTTCACATATTGGTTCTGCCCCCTTACAGTGGAGATCACAAGGTATGAGATACCTCGGAATAAACATCCGGACACCTATAGACACGATTTTTGATTCTAATGGTCCACACCTCTTGAAGACAATTAGGGAGGATATTAAGAGATGGACAGTGTTACCCATTTCATTATGGGGTAGAGCAGAGATAATAAAAATTAATATTTTACCTAGAATATCATTTCTAATATCAGCTGTTCCACTCAAATTCCCCTCGTATTGGTTTAAAGAGATAAATAAGCTATTTACAGGTTTCTTATGGAGGGAGAAGACACCTAGAATCAGCTACAAGAAATTGATGAGACCAAGAAATAGCGGTGGACTTAGTATTCCGGATGTTTACTCATACTATCTCTCTTATAATGCCAGATTCCCCTTGTCATGGGGTTACATATGCAAGACCGAAATAGGCAGTTGGAAATGGATTGAGGAGAATATTTTATCAGAACTTAGTAAAACGGTATCCTTGGTATCATTATGGTTTCACCCCAAACCTAACTTTAAAATGGATAACCCGATAATAAGATTTTCATGTGAGATAATCAAAACCCTACAGAAACGGCTAGCCTTCAAAGGGATCTCTTTACCTTCATGCCCCATATGGTCTAACCCCCTGTTAATGGCTGGGGGCAGCACACTAGTAAATACTTCATGGCAGGGTAAAGGAATACATCAACTAGGACAGATTGTGAAGGATGGAGAGACGATACCTTTTAATGAATTGAAAGATCTGTATAATTTAAGAGATAGTGAATTCATGTTGTACTTTCAGTTGAGATCTGTAGTAAGATCAGTATCCATGAAAAATAGAGATATGGGGATACATAAGGATTTGGATGACAGACTAAGAAGGATCGCTTCAGAAAGGAGGTCAGTATCTAAGATCTATAGGTTACTGTCACTTAGCTCATCAGATGGCCTGGCCTCCATTAAACAGCAGTGGGAGAGGGATTTGAAGGTCTCCTTGACTGCTCCACAATGGGAGACGGTTTTAAAAAATACAACAACATCATCAAAATGTGTAAGATATAAAATGATACAATTAAAGGTAGTTCATCGAGCTTATATTACACCATGTAAAATAAAAAAAATTGATCAAGCCATCTCAGATTTGTGCTGGCATGGATGTGGGGAGGTAGGAACACTCATCCACATGTTGTGGCATTGCCCCACAGTGAAGAGTTTTTGGCACAAGGTCATTTTAAGACTATCCTCTATTCTCAGTGTTAAGATACCCTTATGTCCAAAAGTCTGCCTCTTGGGCATAGGGGTAGTTGGTATACAATCAGCACTTACGCAACGCATCATTACACTAGCACATATGTCAGTTAAGCGTACTATCATGATGAACTGGAAGATCCAAAAGCCAAATTGTTTCTGCATGGACACCTGGATGAGGGATTTCATGGACCTATTGACAATGGAACGAGCAGCCTCAACGCTCGCTGAACATGACCATGGAGAGGACGGTCCCTGGATCTATATAAGGACATATTTGGAGAATACTTATGACTGAAAGCAGGAGTGTTTGATCTGCACCCCCCCCACCCCCCCCATTTTGTTAGTATGTTTTGTCTGTATTGTACCGTTTGTGAGTTTTGTTTTGTCTGTATTGTACTGTATTGTATTGTTTATTGTTTGTGAGTTTAGTTTTGTCTGTATGGTACTGTATTTATGTTGAGCTGTTTTGTGTTTCAAACTATTAATTAAAAAAAAAAAAAAGACATGCATGACATACATATATATATCTGAGCACCTGAAGACTGTGCTATTAAACCAGGAAGTGCAGCACTGTTGATAAGGCTGTAGCCTCCACTACTGTAGTGCCCTGCGCTGCAACACAACTAACACAAGAGTGAACAAAAAATGCTCATGGACTGTCTGTCGTTGACTGCTCGCTTGTGTTGTTCGTTGGATTAGTTTTGGATTATTTGGGCTCGCCAAACAAACTATCAAAACGTACACGGAACCGCGGTCTGTCGTTGACTGAGTCGCTTGTGTTGTCGCTGTGTGTCAGCCTCTGGATTATTTCGAACACCCGCCCACCTCTACCTCTGATTGGCTTACCATGACATTTTACTCAACCTCAGCCAATCGTGCACTGCCCACTAACCAAGGAAAAAAGTATTGCTTCTCAGCGCAGAGATCTGTCTGATCTGAAAAAAACAGCTTCAATCATAGTAACGCACCGCATTTTTTGGCAGTAACGGTAACAGCGTTATTAAGATTGGAAGAGTAATCCGTTTACTCGTTACTGAAAAATATTCCCATCACTGGATGTCACAGTATGATGTCATAATAGAACATTCTAGAACATTTGTGATGTCATAATAGAACATTCTAGAACATTTGTGATGTCACAGTATGATGTCATAATCAAACATTCTAGAACATTCGTGATGGCACCGTATGATGTCATAATAGAACATTCTAGAACATTTGTGATGTCACAGTATGATGTCATAATCAAACATTCTAGAACATTTGTGTAGAGTATATATTCAACAATTCTCTGATCTCAGAAGTCAAGTGAAGATCTCACTTGTTGTTCCTGGCTATTTGTCTGTAAGCTTGAATATATTCTGTAGATACAATTTAAAATCCCCACATGGAAAAGGAAACAATGTCCTGTACAATCCTTAATGAGCTGCGTCTGGAGGGAAGGCTCTGTGATGTGGTTATTAAAGTCAACAGCACTGAGTTGAATGCCCACAAGGCCCTCCTGTGTGACTGCAGCGACTATTTCAGGTAAGCTTGGTTCAGGTTAGCTTGTTCAGCTTAGCTTGTTTCAGGTTAGCTTGGTTCAGGTTAGCTTGGTTCAGCTTAGCTTGGTTCAGTTTAGCTTGGTTCAGGTTAGCTTGCTTCAGCTTAGCTTGGTTTAGGTTAGCTTGGTTCAGGTTAGCTTGGTTAGTAAACAGATACCATACTGTACTTTTTACTGTACACAGATAATATACAGTACTTCTACTGTAAACATATACTATACTGTACTTCTACTGTAAACAGATAATATACTGTATATACTGTAAAAAGATAATATACTGTACTTATACTGTAAAAATATACTATACTGTACGTATACTGTAAAAATATAATATACTGTACTTCTACTGTAAACAGATAATATACTGTACTTCTACTGTAAACAAATAATATACTGTACTTCTACTGTAAACATATACTATACTGCACTTATACTGTAAACAGATACTATACTGTACTTCTAATGTAAATATATACAATACTGTACTTATACTGTAAACATATATTATACTGTACTTCTACTGTAAACATATAATATACTGTACTTATACTGTAAACATATACTATACTGCACTTCTACTGTAAAATATACAATACTGTACTTATACTGTAAACATATATTATACTGTACTTTGACTGTAAACATATAATATACTGTACTTATACTGTAAACATATACTATACTGTACTTATACTGTAACATATAATATACTGCACTTCTACTGTAAACAGATATGATACTGTACTTCTACTGTAAACATATACTATACTGTATTTCTACTGTAAACATATAATATACTGTACTTCTACTGTAAACATATACTATACTGTACTTCTACTGTAAACAGATACTATACTGTACTTCTACCCTAAAAATATACTATACTTCTACTGTGCTAAGACCCTATACTTCTACAGTGAAAATATATTACTACACAGGACAGAATGTTGCTTACTGTTTACTCATCAGATATCTCTATACTCTGCGTCCCACAGAGCCCTCTTCACTCGCTGGAGCGACTCAGAGAAAGCAGTCCACACTATCCCTGGGGTGTCCCCGGGTATGATGCAGCTCATCATAGAGTACTCCTACACACGCGTTGTGCTGGTGACAGCAGAGAACGTGGAAGAGCTTCTGGTGGCTGCAGACCAGCTTCGCGTCACTGGCATAGTAGGAGCATGCTCTGACTTCCTAGAGGGCCAGCTGTCTCTGGAAAACTGTGTCGGCATCTGGAGGTTCACGGACATCTACTGCTGCCCTGACCTGAGGCGCAAGGCCCATCTCTGCATCGTGTGCCACTTTGAGGAGATGTTGCACGTCTCACAGGAGTTTGTGGAGCTGTCCCTGCAGCAACTGGTGGACATCATCGAGAGGGATGAACTGAATGTGAAGAGCGAGGAGACGGTGTTCGAGGCCGTCCTCCGTTGGATCGACCACTCCCGTGAGGAGCGTAAAGCAGACATCCCTTTGCTGCTGCCCAAGGTAACTAATTGTATTATGGATACGCAAACATGGTTGCTATTGCCTGAGCCACATTTATTTTATTTATTTTTTTATTATTTTACTTTTCCTTGTTTGTCTGTCTCTTGCCAAGGTCATTATGATTCATGTTACTGTTATTATTGTTGTCGTCGCTGTTGTCATTGTTATTATTATTATTATTATTATTATTATTATTATTATTATTATTATTATTATTATTATTATTATTATTATTATTATTATTATTATTATTATTATTATTATTATTATTATTGTACTGTTATGTTCTGTTTTATGTATGAAAATTAAATAAAAACATTTATAAAAAATTTAAAAAAAAACTAATTGTATTACTGTGCATTACATTAAAACAACACTAGGTTCCCTAGTACAGTGGTTGTCAAACATTTGGGTCCAAACTGTTCCCTAGCAACAGAAACCGTCTACAACCGATGTCTAAGTTGTACCCGCTGTCTGCTTGTCTCTTCCCAGGTTCGCATGGGCTTGATGAGGCCTGACTACTTCAGGAACAACGTCCAGAACAACCCTGTGGTGAGGGACAGCCACGACTGCAGGCCCCTCATCCTCAGCGTCCTGAACCCCTCTGGCTCCGACAGGCTCCCAAACCCCCTGACCCGCCCACGCCTGCCCCAGGAGGTCCTATTGGCCATCGGAGGCCGGGGTGGCATGGAGGCTTACGATATCCGAGCCGGTGGATGGATGGACGTGAGCGTTGAGGGGGAGAGTCTCCGGTGGGGCCATGGCACCGTTTATCTCCACGGTTTGGTCTACTGCGTCGGCGGCCGGGACAACTGGGAGTGTCTCAGCAGTGTGCGCAGGTTCAACCCCGTCACTCGCAGCTGGCTGCAGGCGGCTCCCATGCACTCAGGCCGCAGTTACCTCAGCGTGGTCGTGTTGGACGGCTGTATCTACGCCATGGGAGGGAACAACGGACACGTGTTACTGAACACCGCCGAGCGCTACGAGCCTGAAACCGACCAGTGGACACTGATCTCACCCATGCTGGAGCACAGGAGCGGCACCGGGGCAGCAGCCCTCCAGGGCAAGGTGGGTGGAACTGAGGGACACAGGGTGCTAGATGAACACAAGGAACGTTAGATCAGAAATCAGAAATGTCTTTAAATTAGAATATTCTTTCTTATTACAGGTTTACATCTGTGGTGGCTGGAACAGGGGGGGGGGTCTGCTCACAGCTGAGTGCTACAGCCCAGACACCGACCAGTGGACTCTGATCGCCCCCATGAGCACCAGGCGTTACGGAGCGGGAGTCGCAGCATACAGAGGACACATCTATGCAGTAGGTGCACACGGAGACAAATGCTTTATACTAGATATTTGTATAGATATATCATTTGACTTTCAATGCTTCTGTGATGCCCTCATTTCCCTAAATTGATTAATACAGTGTCTGCCTGCCTTAACCACACACTAAAACATTCCTCTCATGTGTCCTGTCCTCAGGTGGGAGGGTGGGACGGTAGAAACTACCTGCGTAGCGCAGAGGCCTACAGCCCCTTGACTGACTCCTGGAGCGCCCTGCCCGCCATGCTCACCCCCCGCAGAAGCTTTGGCATCGCGGTGCTGGACGACCTGCTCTTCGTAGTCGGAGGCTACACTGATGACTTCAGCACCATCTCCAACGTGGAGCGCTACGACCAGAGCAGCAACAAGTGGACTGTAGCCGAGGACATGAAGACCAGGCGCTGGGGCCTAAGCTGCTGCATAATGCATGGCCTGCCATTTTACATGAGCCAGTACGCTGCTCCCCGTGGAGGAGGAGGAGGAGGAGGAGGAGGAGGAGGAGGAGGAGGAAGAGACGGATGAGGAGGAGGAGCAGGAGGATGAGGAGGAGCAGGAGGATGAGGAGGAGCAGGAGGAGGAGGAGGAGGAGGAGGAGGAGCTGGATGAGCAGGAGGAGGAGGAGCAGGAGGAGGAGGAGCAGGAGGAGGAGGAGGAGGAAGAGGAGGAGGAAGAGGATGAGGAGAATGAGGAAGAGGAGGAGGAGGATGAGGAGGAGGATTAGGAATATGAGGATTAGGAGGATGAGGAGGAGGATGAGGAGGAGGACGTGGAGGAGGAGGAGGAAGAGCAGGATTATGAAGAGGAGGATTAGGAGCAGGAAGAGGAGGATTAGGAGCAGGAGGAGGAGGAGGAGGAAGAGGAGGATTAGGAGGAGGAGGAAGAGGGAGAGGAGGAAGAGTAGGAGGAGGAAGATGAGGATGAGAAGGAGGAGGAAGAGGAGGAGGAGGCAGCAGGGGATCCATCTAAGAACCTTAAACATGTATTAGACCAAAATAAATCCTAAGAAATTAATAAATTACTATCAGCCATAATAGATAATAATATAATAGAAATAGTATATGCAAATAAATTCCTAGGAGTGATTTTAGACAATAAACTCGGCTGGAAACCCCATATAGAATATGTGAGGGCTAAGATGGCAAAGAGCATCTCAATTATTAGTAAGGTGAGACATGTACTCAATCCCAACTCATTGCACACTCTGTACTGTGCAATGATCTTGCCTTACCTGCATTACTGCACAGAGGTACGGGGTAACACATACAAAACAACCATAAATACATTGACTATCCTACAAAAAAGAGCAATACGAGTAATAAACAATGCAGGATATCGGGACCACACACACACTGTTTCTACAGTCACACATTTTGAGGTTCATTGATATGGTAAACTTTAAAACTCTGCAAGTTATGTACAAAGCAAGAAATAATCAATTACCGGTAAATGTAAGAAGCACATTTCTGGATAAAGAGGGGGGATACAACCTCAGAGGACCATTGAACTTCAAAAAACCTGTGATGAAAACCAACCTGAAAATAATGTGTATCTCCTCTTACGGAGCCACCCTGTGGAATGGGCTACAGGATGAGCAAAAATACTGTGAAAACATAAATCAATTCAAATCTAGACTAAAAAAATCTATTACAGAAGGGAAGAAGAGCTTTAATGGCATATTTAAAACAATTAATAATAATAATAAATACGTATGATACTGTATTGTGCGCTATATCATATCACATTATATAATCATATTATAATTCATTTGTATATTATATTGAACTATATTTGCAGTATGTACTATTATATTATGGTACTATATTGTATTGTATATATCATGTACTTTATATCTCACATCAAATTATATATGTGCTGTATACACTATTATGTACTATATACTATTATATATACTATTATATACTGCAGGTATACTATACTGTAATGTGTACTGTAATGTGTACTATATGTGTGCAGTGAAATGTGTACTATATGTATCTACTATGTATGTATGTAAAAAAAATGATTTTTTTTTTAAGCGTAAGTCTTCAGGGGTAGGGCCCGACAAGCCTAGTGCTTCTCCCTAGCCCTTTTCGGACAATTGGACAATGCTGCAATAGCAGCTGGTAAAAGTGTGGTGATTTATGGAATGACCGTTGTTATGTGTCGAAAGCACGAAATAAAAAATTACTGAACTGAACTATCAGCCAAAGGTGGTGCATTAGTTTGTGTAATGTAATGTAATATCTGTTTGTAGTTTGTGTGATGTAATGTAATATCTGTTTTTAGTTTGTGTAATGTAATGTAATATATGTTTGTAGTTTGTGTAATGTAATGTAATATCTGTTTTTAGTTTGCACATAATATGGGAACTTTTATCCATATGGTTGAGCCTGTTAGGAATTGCACCCCCAACCCAAGCAGATTGCAGATCACTCTCTCTATATGGAGGTAAAAAAGAAAATATGGTAAAAATAATTGGCATAAAAAGGGCACTTTTTTATGAGGCACAAAAGGGCAGGTGCTTGTGCACCCATTGGGCTCTATGTGTGCACGTGCCTGCTAGCTGTGCCCTTGAGCAAGGCACCTCAGCTTTAACCGCTCCAGTGTTAGCTGCTCAGGGGCCAGTAGTAGAGTGCCTGACCATATGTCTTTATAATAATAATAATAATAATAATAATAATAATAATAATACATTTTATTTATAAGGCGCCTTTCAAGACACTCAAGGTCGCCGTACAACAATTAAAAGGCTGAAGGCTCTTGACCCCATGGGGACAGACGGGCTGGAGGAGGCAGACCTGAGGGACTTGGTGGGAATGTTGATGTGGAGGAGGTCGGACAGGTATGGAGGGGCAAGGTTGTGGATGGCCTTGAATGTATGGAGGAGGATCTTGTAGTCTATGCTGTGTTTAATGGGAAGCCAGTGTAGTTGGCGTAGGACGCAGGGACGTGCACAGGACTTTAGAGGGGCAGGTGCTCAAAGGCTGAAAAGGGCACTGGGCCTGTGCTATTTTTGAGGGGCCTTTTTGGGTGGGAGGGGCCTTTTTATGCTTTTGGGGGGGGTTTGGTGATCAAATATTGAATATTGAACTATGTGATACTAAGCACAACTAAGCACAACAACAGCCTGCTCCTGAACATTGGGACATTGAAAATGTTTGGGTGGGAGGGGCCTTTTTATGCTTTTGGGGGGGGTTTGGTGATCAAATATTGAATATTGAACTATGTGATACTAAGCACAACTAAGCACAACAACAGCCTGCTCCTGAACATTGGTAAAACCAAGGAGCTGATCGTGGATTATAGGAGAGGACAGCAGGAGACACACACACCACTGAGGATAAAAGGGGCTACCGGGGACAGGGTGAGCAGCTTTAAGTACCTGGGGGTCCACATCTCAGAGGACCTGACATGGACAACACACATAGACTCAGTCGTAAAGAAGGCGAAGCAGCGCCTCTACCACCTGAGACAGTTAAGGAAGTTCAGAGTATCTGGGAAGATACTCCAGTCCTTCTACTCTGGAGCTGTAGAGAGCATCTTGACTGGAAACATCACTGCCTGGTATGGAAACAGCACGGCACAGGACAAGAAGGCCCTACAGAGAGTGGTGCGCTCAGCCGAGCGTACCACGGGTATTGCACTACCACCCCTGCAGGCAGGGACGTGCACAGGACTTTAGAGGGGCAGGTGCTCAAAGGCTGAAAAGGGCACTACACTTGTGTGTATATATAAACCGAGCGCACGTAGCGCGCATGGGCGATTTTCAAGGGCCCTTTCCGGGCGGGGAGCCCCCTTTTTATGCTTTTTGGGGGTTTTTGGTGATCAAATATTGAATATTGAACTATAATAATCAGTGCAGGAGCTCACTTATCCTTGAAAGACACTTTTATCACTGACTTAAAAGGCCCACACATCTCCATAAATGTTCAGGGGGGAGGGAATAAGTGCTTACCCTACAGACCCCAAGAAGTGCTGTATATTCTGTATTGTTTAATATAAATGCATTTTTTATTCCAATCCCGATTTGTATTTTAGATTCCCAAATCCCATCGGACTTGACTTCTTCGTGTCCCTCAATGAGTGTAATACCAGCATTCAACAGCGGTTTCTATCATCATCATCACCACCCACGCTATGCAAAAAATATATACGTCCGTGGAGAGGCACGCTGAGGAGGCCGTGCAAACTGCAATGGAATATGGGGCATCTCTCTCTTTACCTAATATTTTGATTATATCCTGACATTTTTCAGTTGGAAGGGCAGTCTATATGCGTAACGGTACATTTTTTTTTTTTTTTTTTTTTTTTTAAAAAGGGCACTTTTTTTATTAGGCTCAAAAAGGCAGGTGCTCAGGCACCCCTTGGCCTCTATGTGTGCACGTGCCTGCCTCTGATCAATGTTAGTGTAACAAGTGTTAAATGAACATTGTATTTTATTTCTGTGTAATTGAAATGTCATCAAATCATGGTGTTCCTGGTGAGGTGAACACTGTTTTGCAATTGTTTTATGGTTACTTTATACCGAATTCTCAAGACATGTACCGTCACTTTAGTTCACTGTCGAGAGCTTTGCTCTTCCGGTTCAACTATATGAGCTCACTGTCGAGAGCTTTACTTTTCCGGTTCTGCTTTAGTTTGCGCCAGGTGCCAACCTAAGAGGTACGTTGTCCGTTCAGAGTAGGGCTGGGCGATATGGCCTCTAAATGATATTGCGATATTTTTTGGCCATATCACGATACACGATATATATCGCAATATTTTGACATTTCCTCTAAAGCACTTACAAATGCTTGATTTAACCCTTTGATGCATAGTCACGCCAATATGATGATTATAATAAGTCCCTGCAACATATGTTTGCATTATTAAACCATGAAGATGCTTTAAAAAAAATATATGAAAATGTACTAAGAGTAGTCTACTGACACACTAATAAAAACATTTATTTACATCTAAGACAATTTATATAAAAACTCTTGGGTGCCTAAGACTTTTACACAGTAGGCTACTGTGTTTTCTATCCACTTTAGCCAAACACACACACAATTATAATCACACACAAAGGGATAATGGCTTAAAGCAGACTTAATGATTTTAGAATATTTCAGATAATGAAATTAAATGTTTATATCATCAACTATCCAGTTAGTATTTATACTGTAACGTTTGGCTACTTTAAATCATTGAATGCAGAGAGAGAGAGCGAGAGAGCGAGAGAGGGCGAGAACGCGCAAGAGAGCCAGCCCCCCCCCCCCCCCCGGGTCTTGTTCTAGGTTTGCATTTTGAGCGTATAAGCTGCCGTAGGTGATGATGTCACACTCGAATGTCAACACAGGTAGAATTTAACACACAGAGATGGAACTGGATGCCCAATATAAAGAAACGAGTAACCAACAAATATGAAGTTATGGTTAAACCTCTGTTGTCAAGCGTCGTCAATATAACCCACCCCCTTTCCTCACGAATGGAACTAGTGTTGTGGAGTCCGCTTTGAGCATTTCCAGGGTTAGCAGCTAACGCTAGTTAGCTTAGCCTAGTCATGGGATAAGTTAGCAGCTAACGTTAGCCCATTGCTCGCGTCAATTAAATTGCATGTCATTAAAGGTCCGCGCTAGTCTGTGTCTAATGAAATTACAATTGCATGTCATTTAAGGTCCGCGCTGGTCTGTCTATAATGAAAATGAGAGGACAGCTCTGCGCTAAAGCAAGTCTCATCAGCCGCGACGTGACAACATATACTCGATGTTCACGATATAGTCATTTACTACATCTCATGTAGAACAAGCGGCGATACATTGAGTATACTCGATATATCGCCCAGCCCTAGTTCAGAGTGCAGCACTTTGTGTATTATTATGTTGTATATATTCTGAATAAGAATTGTATGTTAGCAAATGATTAATGTTAACTCAGTATTGTTGTTACGAATGGTTTGGTTAGTTTCGATGCACAATTGGATGTCTTGGTCGGTGAAATTCGCCGTTAGCTACAGCTGGTCATTTCATTGTTCCTTCTTCGACAGACTGTGGATATGTCAGAGAATGTGACGCTGTTCCTTTTGTGGTTTTACCAACCAATTGTACAGGTATGTGTATTCCCAAAATGTTTCATTCATGTTTTATGTATTAATTCATGTCATTCACGTTTCTTGCTAACAGGTTTTGTATGTAAGGTTATTATGTGAGATGTGGCTAGGCCACATGGTTCATGTAGTGATGTTGAAGTAACAATTAAAATTCATATGGCCAATAGATTTGATACTGTAGTGTATTTTTGATTGATTATTAATGGTTATTCAACATTATTATAGCATTATTCAGAATGGCTAGTTGAGAGCAGACCACAGTTTGGATTGACCTTTTGTTACCAACTGAAGTGATCACAACACACACACACACACACACACACACACACACACACACACACACACACACACACACACACACACACACACACACACACACACACACACACACACACACACACACACGCACGCACGCACGCACGCACGCACGCACGCACGCACGCACGCACGCACGCACGCACGCACGCACGCACGCACGCACGCACACACACACACACACACACACACACACACACACACACACACACACACACACACACACACACACACACACACACACACACACACACACACACACACACACACACACACACACACACACACACACACACACACACACGCACACACACACACATGACCCCCCAGGGACCAGTTTTGGTGTAAACCTGATTAACGAGAGACACACACATGTGACAGAGATTAGGACTCACACACTTTCACCCATTAGAACCCCACTCAGACAGAGACCTAACCGGTTTACCCAGGTAGTGATAGCGAATCACATCACAGTATTAGATTCGGTTTGGGCACATATAAACCACTCATATTGAACAGTAAGACACACACGACAGGTCAGAGCTGTGTGTCAGAGAGATTTTGATATCCTGTGTATGCTGTGGAAACTGCCTTGCTGATTTTTGCCAATAAACCAAACTACCACTTTTGGACCATTGCTCCGTAACCACTGTTTCCAGCCTTTTCTTCTCCTCTGAACGTATCCTGAATCAAGCATGCCAAATTAAGTCACGTTAATGTAACCATTGAGTTCGTGCCAGGCGCCAACCTAAGAGACTGTGGATAGGTACGAGAATGTGACGCTGTTACTTTTATGGTTTTACCAACCAATTGTACAGGTTCCTCATCATTGAAAGTGAAGCTACAATAAATGGCCGTTAATGCCGACACCATCGGTCTCCTCCTTTCCTGTGGTGCATGACGTCACCCCCATTGGGCCCAAGAACACAACGCAGAACAGAACGGGTGTTAGCCAAGACCAGCACATATAGGACACCCGTTACATTAGCATGGTGTTATTCACCATCAAAGATATATATATTAATTTTTTTAATTTATATTCTCCTTTGGTTCATTACAATGTACACATAGTAACAGACACAACATTTCTGACACTGGGAATACATTCCCTGAGGTCCATAGATGTACCTAGATTGTAGAAGTTTCAGAAAATATGGCTAGGGCTTAACTAAGAGGTTAAAGGCTTTGTCGGATGTCAGGCAATGACTGTCTAGCTAACTGCTACCTTTCCCCTCTCATTTGCTGCATTAACTCCCAGTGTGATGGAGCTTTCAGGCTCCGCTGGAGCTCTTGACACTTAATAAGGCATATCAATTAAATGTGTTACTGCATGCAAGGTGAAGGAACAGTCATGCCTCCTATCTTTAATCTTTAATCTTTTAAGTCACTGGATGTTTTCTAGTTACAGAATAGACTTAGCTTTTACCTGTAGCTTTTACCTGAGCGGCACGGTGGTGTAGTGGAAAACACTGTCGCCTCACAGCTAGAAGGTCCTGGGTTCGATTCCCGCTTGGGGACCAGGTTGCCGTGTTGCCAGTTACCCAGGTGGGGTATCTCCCGGGCCTTTCTGTGTGGAGTTTGCATGTGCTCCCCGTGCTCGCAAGCGTTTCCCCTCCCGATAACATAAACCCAATGGAAAAACATGCACAACAGATCGCTAACACTGTCGCGTCCCTGAGCACTTGGATTGTTCCCCGGGCGTGGCCCACGCTGCAGCCCTTGTCTGCTCCCGGCTGCCCTGACTGGGAAGTGCAGAGAACATTTCATCAGCGACTCAGTGTGTGTTCCTGTGGGTCGCCCATCGCATGTGTGTGTGTTAAATCTGCATGACAAATAAAGACTTCATCTTCTTCTTCTAGACACGTCTGGAATTTTGAATGCCAAGAGCCGACATGAAGCAAGCAACAAGGTTGATATTTATTATTATAAAACATGTACAGTATGTGTTATGGTTTCACAACACTGTACTTAGGACTGATCCTAAAACTCAGACTGAGGTGAGCAAAAAAGCCTTTATGTTTTCTGCTTGATATAGCCTGCAGAAGGAGATTAACTCCAGAACCTAGTTAATCTCAGTGAATTTAAAGCCAAAGTCTATGGAATCCATGTAAAATATTTCAATTACATCTGTGATGTTTTCACCCCGGTCTGTGTGTGTGAGAGAGAGTATGACTAAACGAACTGCCTGACCAATCACAGCTGTTCCCTGCACACTATGCAGCCTGTGAAAACCTTTCCTGGATAACGTTAAGAGTAATTACTGTAAGCGGGCAAAACGAAAATCAAATGTCCTGAGCAGAAGACGAAGTGCTAGCCCATCAAAACAAATCAGCATATGTTGTTTGGAAGTATTTCGAATTTAGGGCAAATTACGTTAACCAAGAAGACACTTTAGAATGGTGTCTGTGCTGCAAAGCAACACAAATAATTTGTTCAACCACCTGAAAAAACACCATACTGCAATACAATGAATACATGAAGGCCAAGAAAAACCTTTCTAACCATACCTCACTGAATCCCTGTCCAACGACAACACAAGACCTCCATAAGAGCGACCCTGTACAGTGCATCACCGTATCCATCCAGCTTCCAAAGGCAGAACTGAAATAACCAATGCAATCGCATTCCATTTGGCCAAAGATATGTGTCCAATAAACACAGTGAGCAACAAAGGCTTCAGGAAAACGTTCAACACACCAGACAAAAGATAAGTGATCCCTTTGTGCAATTATTTCTCCAAAGTGGAATTAACTGCGGCACATGAAAAACGTTGAGGGCGAATCGAGTGGGATATCACAGCTGTCGAGTGCTGCGCGACCACTGACCTATTCGCCTCATTCACTTTGACACCATCTTTGTTTTTGTAGATCGCAATGAACGCATTTCAATGACCTGATGACTGATTCACTTCCATGAATTTCAAAACCCAAAAACCACGGTGGTGAAAATCAATCTGAGTCAGATATCACAAGCTTGTAATTCTGAGATTGTATTCTGCCTGCTGTTTTCCGAGCGAGGGCTGATTGCAATGAGAAAGACAAAGAAGAAGCCAGGGGAAGTTCTTTGTTTTGACTAGCGCCTCGGAATCAATGGCAGCGGATGGCCATTTTGGAACTTTGGGCCTGTACTAGACTTCAGGTTATGGAACAGTTTTTTCCAGCTCCTACCTCTAAGACGGAACTCAAAAACAGGCATCTGGCAACAAGTAAACAGAAATGTGAGTAAACAATAGCTTCAGTGTGTTCAAACCTCTGTAACTCTATTTCATTAGCACTCAGAGTGATTCTTCAGAATGTTCCCTTTCAAAAGAGACCAGACTCATGCATGTGCTATATGTATAAATAATAAATCGCAAATTACTTTGGGGAAGATGACGACAGCCTTCACAAGGCCTTCCCTGTAAGTAGCAAGAGATGGTGCAAGACCAACTTGTGAAACTAATGTCGCCAACTAAACGTCGAGCAGGCAGGCCAAGGTACGGTGGAGCGTCCTACTCAGGACGGGCGGTCATACCGGCCGTCGAAAACCGCGGCCTACCAGTGCTCCAACTCAATGTCGAGGGCCTCACCAGCGCCAAACTCGAGATTGTACGTCACCTGGCTGATTCCAATGGGGCACCGGTGGTGCTCATGCAGGAGACACACTGCACAAACGATAACATCCTCAAGATGCCTGGTTTCCATCTAGCCGGGTCCATCCACAACAAGCAACATGGTGTGGCAACCTTCGTGAGGACTGAACTAAGCTGGTCAGCCAGTAGCCAATCCCCACCAGGCTCCAACATCGAGTGGCTGGTTACTAAAATCCAGGAAACTTCAGTCATCAATGTATATAAGCCCCCACCATCAGAGCTGGCTGCTACGTCCCTCCCGTCCATAACTGCACCCGCCATCTACGCTGGTGACTTCAACTGTCAACACACAGACTGGGGTTACAACTACACAACACCTAACGGAGAGGCGCTCAGCGAATGGGCCTCCAACATCAATGCTCTGCTGTTGTACGACCCCAAGGAGCCGCCAAGCTTGTTCTCTGCATGCTGGAACACCTCTACCAACCCAGACCTGGCCTTTGCCGTATGCTGGAGCAATGACCCAAAACCAGAAAGACGCGTCCTAGACAGGTTTCCCGACTCACACCACCGACCATCCATCATTAAAGTCCCATCACTGGTGCAACCGGTATTAGGGAAGCCTGTCAAAAGATGGAACTTTCGAAAGGCCAACTGGGAGGTATTTGCTCAGGAGACGGATAAGAGGTCAGCTGGTCTGCCAGACCCAGATGCAGCCGATGTGGATGCCGCCTATGAGGCCTACTGTGGGGTCCTCCTGGTTGTGGCAAAGAAGACCATCCGACACGGCTACAACAGGAACTACATCCTTGGTTGGGACGAGGAGTGCAGCCGCCTCCTGTGCGACCACCTGTCTTCCCTCTCCAAGGTGTCCAGTGTAGATTCTAACCTCTCAGGAGAGTTCACAGCAGATGAACTCGATGAGGCCATGAGTAAGCTCAAGACGGGCAAATCTCCAGGCCGTGACAACATCCACCCTGAGTTTATCACCCACCAGAGCACAACAACATCTGACTGGCTCTGTGCATTCTTCTCTGCATGCTATCAGAGGTGCAAGATCCCCAAGACCTGGCGTCGTGCTTCTGTAATTGCCCTGCCAAAGCCAAACAAACCTGCGGAAGACCCCAAGACATATCGACCCATCTCGCTGCTCTGAGTTCCATTTAAGATATTGGAAAGAATGATCCATAGCCGCATTGAGCCAGTAATTGACACACAGCTCCCACAGGACCAGGCCGGTTCCCGACGTGGTAGATCAACAGTGGACCAGGTAACACTACTGTCTCAAGACATCGAGGACAGCTTCCAGGCTAATGAGAAAGCGGGGGTAGTGTACCTGGACCTGACTGCCGCGTACGATACTGTCTGGCACCGTGGACTCCACCTGAAGCTGATGAGGATGGTACCTGATCGGCATATGGTGAAGTTTATCATGGAGATGTTGTCTAACCGCAGTTTTGTCCTACACACCAGCGATGGCCAGCGCAACAGGCTCAGATGACTGAGGAACGGTGTCCCACAGGGGTCAGTCCTTTCTCCGATGCTGTTTAATATTTACATCTACAATCTCCCAGTCACAGCATCCAGAAAGTACGGCTACGCGGACGATCTTGCCATCATGCTGAGAAGACCCACATGGAAGGCACTGGAGGACGGTCTTAACCAAGACATGGACATCCTAGTAGCCTATCTACAAAAGTGGCGCCTACAGCTCAGCACCAGCAAGTCCGTTACAGCAGCATACCATCTCTGCAACAGAGACGCCAAGAGGGAACTGGAGGTATATGCTGACCACAAGCGTCTGGTGTCCCAGCAAGCCCCTAAATACCTTGGCGTGCGTCTGGATCGGACACTGTCCTTCAAACAACACCTCAAAGATGTCAGGGCAAAGACAACATCAAGGGTTGCGCTGATCCGACGCCTCACAGGTACAACCTGGGGAGCCACTGCCAAGACCCTTCGGATATCCACCCAAGCCCTGGTCTTCTCGGCAGCGGAGTACTGTGCCCCAGTCTGGAGCAGAAGCCCACACGTTAAAAAAGTTGATGCGGCTACTAACAACGCACTCCGGATCATCACTGGATGCCTGAAGGCTACACCCGTCTTCCTGCTGCCAGTCCTTGCAGGAATCGCACCAGCTGGCCTACGACGAGAGGCTGCCACTCTCGCCCTAGCAAGGAAGGCAGTGAAGCATGACTGGCACATCCTACACAACACCACAACAACAACAGCACCTATGAGCAGACTCAAGTCCCGCCACCCCTACAACAAGGTGGCACAAGATATGCTCCGTTCCACCACTGAGGACCTATCCAGAAATGGATGGCTGGCGGCAGCCTGGAAGAGAGAGTGGGAGAGTGCTGGGCCAACCCGTATCCACCACTACATCTAGGCTCCAGGAGATGGCGCCACAGGAGACGATCTTCCACGCCGGCAATGGGTTCTGCTGAACCGTTTAATATCTGGGGCTGGTCGCTTTAAAGCATCATTAAAAAAGTGGGGCCTGGCAGACAGCGCTGCATGTGAGTGTGGAGACCATGAGCAGACTGTTGACCACATCCTGACCATCTGCCCCCTATACAAACCACCCTCGGAAGCCAGCCTCTTTGATGTGGGACCAGAGTTAAGGGCATGGCTACAAGATACAGAGTTGGACCTCTGACGTTACACGAAAGAAGAAGAAGGCGTGTTATGCAAAACTAGCCCCATTTTGCCCAATGCTTAAGTAGTTAATAACAATAGTAATATAACAACAATATGATGGGGATTTTATCAAATGTGTATAGAAGCAGATATGGTTTTATTCTGTGCTTTAATTTTACATATGAATCTCTCATGCTCTTTCTTAGAGAATGCAACGACAGATCCTTGTATTGACCATGCAGCAGGGCCTCTGCAAGAAGCTGGTGAGCAGTTTTTCCTACAGCTGGAGGTGTAAACAGGAGCTAGCAGAGGGAGCTGAAGCTTCCAGAGCATGTACTGAAGACAGAGAGGCCCACAAAGTGGGGATCGAGGCAGGCCATGATAGAAGTTAGAGGAAAAATACAAGGACCCAAGTATAATAATTTAGGACCTGCTCAGAGGTCATCATTCGGCACGCATGCGATGCATGAATGCGATTCGTATCTGCGATTAACCCATCCCGTCGTCCTTCCCCCCAAGGGCAGCCGGGAGCAGACAGGCGTCAACGTGAGCTGCGCCAGGGGACCAATCCAAGTGCTCCTGTCCATCTTCGTCAAGGACGCCACAGCGTTAGCGATCTATTGTTGTTGTGCATGTTTTTCCATTGGGTTTATCTTATCGGGGGGGGAACCCTGTACTGTACTTTCTGGATATCAATGTTTATACTAGACAATTCTGCCGGGGAAATTGTGAAAGTGTGGGTGATGCCTGTGCACCGCCGGCCAATGGGAGAGGATCTCTCTCGAGTCTCTATGACAAACGGTTCAAAAGATACAAAAAGGGGGCGCGGCCTAAGGACATGGTCAATATAGACCAATGAAAGAGGATATAACTACTGAGTACAATGGTACAACCCGCAAGTCTCTATGACAAACGGTTCAAAAGATACAAAAGGGGCATGGCCTACGGATCTGGGGAGTGGTCAACATAGACCAATGAAAGAGGATATCCCTACTGAGTACAATGGCACAACCCGCAAGTCTCTACAACAAACGGTTGAAAAGATACAAAAAGGGGGATGAGCCAAATCATGGGGGCGTGGTCAACATATACCAATGAAAGAGGATATCCCTACTGAGTACAATGGCACAACCCGCAAGTCTCTACGACAAACGGTTCAAAAGATACACAAAGGGGGAGGAGCCAAACCATGGGGGCATGGTCAACATAGACCAATGAAAGAGGATATCCCTACTGAGTACAATGGCACAACCCGCAAGTCTCTACAACAAATGGTTCAAAAGATACAGAAATGGGGAGGAGCCTAATCATGGGGGCATGGTCAACATATACCAATGAAAGAGGATATCCCTACTCAGTACAATGGCACAACCCGCAAGTCTCTGCGACAAACAGTTCAAAAGATACACAAATGGGGAGGAGCCAAACCATGGGGGCGTGGTCAACATAGACCAATGAAAGAGGATATCCCTGCTGAGTACAATGGCACAACCCGCAAGTCTCTACAACAAACGGTTCAAAAGATACAAAAAGGGGGAGGAGCCAAATCATGGGGGCGTGGTCAACATAGACCAATGAAAGAGGATATCCCTACTGAGTACAATGGCACAACCCACAAGTCTCTACGACAAACGGTTCAAAAGATACACAAAGGGGGAGGAGCCAAACCATGGGGGCGTGGTCAACATAGACCAATGAAAGAGGATATCCCTACTGAGTACAATGGCACAACCCGCAAGTCTCTACGACAAACGGTTCAAAAGATACACAAAGGGGGAGGAGCCAAAATATGGGGGCGTGGTAAACATAGACCAATGAAAGAGGATATCCCTACTGAGTACAATGGCACAACCCGCAAGTCTCTACGACAAACAGTTCAAAAGATACAAAAAGGGGTCGTGGCCTAAGGATCAAGGGTTAATCCCCTGAAGGGGGAGGAGCCGAACCATGGGGGCGCGGTCAACATAGACCAATGAAAGAGGATATCCCTACTGATTACAATAGCACAACCCGCAAGTCTCTACGACAAACGGTTCAAAAGATACAAAAAGGGGGCGTGGCCTGTGGTTCAAGGGGTAATCCCCTGAGAGGTTGCGTGAACACTTTGGGCAACCAACATGTACGTCCGCGTTTCTCTGATTGGCCAGCGATCGGCCAGCCCTCTACGCTCGTTTTCCCCCTACGCCGGTAACATGCGCATGCGCATTTTATTTTTGACGGCACTCAAAAGCCAAGAGAGGTTAATCGCGGAAATGTAATGTTATGTTCGAATCCGTAGAATACATATTTATCAAAACAACATATTTATCAAAACTACCAGATTCACTCATAACGTTATTTTGCGTGACAACACAGCCCAGTGACAACACAGCCCAGCTGTCAGAAACTGTACATTGTAATGTTATATAACGCAACGTTATATAATGTTATTTCGCGTTTTATTCATAACGTTATTTCGCGTGACAACACAGCCCAGCTGTCAGAAACTGTACATTGAGGGGGTTTGAATCACTGTACATTGAGGGGGTGCGAATCACTGTTTACACTCCCCACAACTGTAGGTTAGGTGCTAATGTTGTGCTAGCGTTTTAGCATGGCTATCGTTAAGCTAAAACCAAAGATTTACGCCCATCACCCCGTTTTAAACAGCGTAAATATGACATTTCTCTCTGTTTTTAAACCAATCAACTTATATACGCCAACTCCCCCACACCTTAGCTAGTATCCCTCCGTTTTTAACAACAATCTGACGGTCGCAACATATTTAAAACACATAATATTAGCTAAAACCAAAGATTTTCGCCCATCACGCTAAAACCAAAGATTTACGCCCATCACATTTACATTTACATTTAGTCATTTAGCTGACGCTTTTATCCAAAGTGACTTACAAGTTCTGTACGACAAGCCATCAGGAAGGGCACAACGCTATCAGCTGAGTAACAATGTTCATCAAAGTGTTGAGTGCTACAGTGTAGGTTAGTTTATTAGGACAAGTGCATGACAGTATGGTTAGTTAGGGTTAGATATTTTTTTCTTTTTTTTTCTTTTCTTAATTCAGATAATGGTTGAAGAAGTGCGTCTTTAGTCGACGGCGAAAGATTGGACGTGTTTCGGCTGTCCTAACTGGGGTGGGTAGTTCATTCCACCATTGTGGGGCAAGGATTGATAATAGGCGACTTCTCTTTGATGACCCTCCCGGAGCTTGGATAGGAGTAGGTCTGAGGCGGCCAGAAGATGCAGAGCGTAGGGGTCTTGAGGGTGTGTAGTTAGAGACCATTGACCGGAGGTAGGCGGGAGCAGTTCCCTTTGCCGCACGGTATGCTAGGTCGAGGGCCTTGAAGCGGATTCGTGCAGCAATGGGGAGCCAGTGCAGGTCCCTAAGAAGTGGGGTGACATGGGCCGACTTCGGTAGGTTTGAGATCAGGCAGACATCACCCCGTTTTAAACAGCGTAAATATGACATTTCTCTCTGTTTTTAAAGCAATCAACTTATATACGCCAACTCCCCCACACCTTAGCTAGTATCCCTCCGTTTTCAACAACAATCCGACGGTCGCAACATATTTAAAACACATAATATTAGCTAAAACCAAAGATTTTCACCCATCACGCTAAAACCAAAGATTTTCGCCCATCACCCCATTTTAAACAGCGTAAATACGACATTTCTCTCCGTTTTTAAAGCAATCAACTTATATACGCCAACTACCCCACACCTTAGCTAGTATCCCTCCGTTTTTAAATCCGACGGTCGCAACATATTTAAAACACATAATATTCATCGCTAGTCATTACACGCCAAACCCCGCCGCTCTCGCAAGACGCTCATATTTTCAAACCTCTTTGTCTAGTTTAGCGACACGACCAGGGACGGATTTAGAATAATAAAGAATAATAAAGATACAATATAGATTACAATAGTGTGGGCAGGGACCTGGCTTTGCCGCGTTATTTTTAAACCTAGCCGCATTTTGCGGAGACGCTCTCTGATTGGCCGATGCCTGTTTCTACACCGGTTAAGCTTAGGCACTCTTTCGAAGTTGGTTAAGGTTAGAGTTTGTCATATAGCAGGGCAATAGAACACCAGCCCTGATTCCAAACTCTAACCTTAACCAATGTTACGTTCAATCTTACAATATGGCTCGTTTAGGCCTTGAACGTAATGGCCTTGGTACTAATCCCTTCAATGACTGCCCCAGGGTTACGTGGTACACAGGAAGCTAACAACAGCCAGAAAACAATGAAATTACCTACCTGTGGTGTCCACTAAACAAAATATTTTAAAGCATACCAGTAGTCAAATCAAATTATAAATTAAGAGCATACTCACCTGTTTGAAGACCGGCTAGAGCCCCCATGTTACGTTCAATCCTACAATATGGCTCGTTTAGGCCTTGAACGTAAAGTGGTGGACACAGGACAAGACAGGAGTTATCAAAAATAACTATATTTATTTGGACAGCTAATTTAATGAACAGAAAAGATGGGGAGCTGGGTGCTCCAGACTCCCAAAGCTCAGGACATGAATAAAGAAAAGCACATGGTCAAAAGTAGCAAAAATGGACAAACAGCAAAAAGGCCAAAATGGTGAAAAGGCAGTGTGAGCACAAAATGAGGGCTTCAGGTTAGGCCTCTGGAGAACCAGTGATGAGTGACAGCTGTTAAAAATAACGCGGCTTTGCCAGGTCACCCACACTAAGTGTTTTTGTGTGACTTTCTGACCTTTCAGGGTCCAAATATGAAGTACATTATCAGCACTGGCTGCGCCATATTTATATGCACGGTGAACAAATAGTGCCACTCTCATTTCGGTAGCCGTATCCCTGAGCGGAGCCGGGGCTAGTACGGACATGTCTCGTCGGTACCTTTGAACTTGACGTCAGGGGCTGGTCCCCTGGCGCCTGGTCCTTTGTCCAATAAGAGAATGAACTATTATGGGCTATAGTAGGCTAAAGGGATATTCCGTGTATATGTACAAGGAATATACAAGGGATATCAAACGATATACAAATACTATTCAATATATATCCATAAATAAATATATATATTCGGTTTAATCTGATCCTTCGTAACAGCCGCCCCCTAATTAGTCCCACCTAATTAGCTAAGCAGAGACAGATTAACCGCACTGTCCACTACTCAATGTCTGCTGTGAGGGTCAGTCAGTTCACAAAGTCATGGGGTCATGGTCGTCATCGATAGTATCGGGGAGCCTTGGCAGTTCTATTAGCCTCGCCACGGGTCGGGTGTAGGTCCGCCCTTGGACGAGCACTTCAGCTGCTCGGACCTTTCCATCGGCACCGGTGATCACTTTGCTTACGCGGCCAGCCGGCCACATAGCTCGGGGTAGTGACTGGTCGATAATCATGACGACTGTTCCTTCTGTCAAATTGTCTCTCTCTTTCACCCATTTCTGGCGGGTCTGTAGAGACGGTAGGTAGTGGAGTAGGAAGCTGTTCCAAAACTTGTCAGCCAATACTTGACTGTACCTCCACATTCTTCGGCCGTTCGCTTCTTCAGGCCTGTACATTGTCTGGGGTAGCGCGGGGTCCAGCCGCACCATCAAGAGTGTGTTGGGGGTGACTGGGTCGACATCTGCTACATCACTTGAGACGTAACCGAGGGGCTTTGAGTTCAATACTCCCTCGATCTCCGTGAGGACTGTCATTAAGACTTCTTCCGCCACGGTCTGGGCCCCAAGCACGGCGTACAGGGCTGTCTTTATAGAACGTACTTCTCGTTCCCAAGTTCCACCGAAGTGAGGTGCGTTCGGGGGATTAAACTGGAAGTCAATCTGGGATGGAGCGAGGTGGGTCTTAAGTTCTGGGCCCATAGCTTGGAAGCTCTCTCTCAGCTCTCTTTCTCCGCCTTTGAAGTTTGTCCCGTGATCAGACAATAATGTAGACGGTTTTCCTTTCCGTGATGTGAATCTTCGGAAGGCCATAAGGAATGAGTCTGTGCTCATGGTTGGAAGGAGTTCGATATGTATCGCTCTGGTGGTCATGCATTTGAATACAATACCCCACCGCTTCTCGGTTCCTCTTCCTTTCTTTATATACAGCGGGCCGAAACAGTCCATACCGGTGGAGTGAAAAGGCTTGTCGCCGAGTCGGAGGCGACAGGGAGGTAGGTCAGCCATCCGGGGTATACTGGGCTGGGCTCGCCACTTACGACAGTCTAGACAGGTTCGCTGGAAGCACCGCACTGCTTCTCTCCCTTGCAGTATCCAATAACGACGTCTGATCTCCGCGAAGACTCTCTCTGCCCCTGCGTGGTGCACATCCTCGTCGTATTTCTTTATGATCAGCTCTGTGACCTTGTGTCGGCTGTTCAAGACTATCGGGTACTTGACGTCATCCGGTAAGTCTGGGGCTCTCCGCAGACGACCACCCACTCTGATGAGACTATGGGCGTCGCTCTCGGGGGCTAGGTGGAGCAGTCTGCTGTCTGATGGGACGGGCTTTGCTCCCTGTAGACAGTCTAGCTCATCGGGGAACGAGTCTCTCTGGGCTCGTTGTAGTAGAAGAAGTTCTGCTTCTTCGTAGTCAGCTGCTGAAATGTCAGTCGTGGGCTGAACCTCTGGGTGGTGCCACAGAAATGTCTTTAGCTGCTAGACATTTCTGTTTCACAAATAAAGTAAATACTATAAGAGACAACATGCCACCTGTAAAGGGTAACTTATCAGATTCAATTATAAAAAGTCAGATCATGAAGGACAAAGAATGTGAATTTGAATTTTTGGTCACAAATCTTTCAGAAATTGAAAAGTTATTGTCTGAATTGAAATGTGACAAACCCTCTGGTCACGACAATCTGGACAGTAGACTTGTGAAGCTATCAGCTGGAAGTATAGCTGGTCCGATATGTCATATATTCAATTTGAGTCTTAAGGAAGGAATTTATCCGCAAATATGGAAGGTAGCTAAGGTCACTCCTCTACCAAAAAATAGAAAAGAATCATTCACTGGACCAAATAGTAGGCCAATCAGTATTTTACCTGTTTTAGGTATACTTATGGAAAGAATTGCATTCAAACAAATTCAAAATTATTTCTCCCTTAATAACATAAATTCTGACTTTCAACATGCTTACAAACCAGGCTATTCAACATGCACAGCACTTACACAATTGGCTGATGATTGGCTAAGAAATATTGACTGTAAATTATTAGTTGGTACAGTACTGTTAGATTTTAGCGCAGCTTTTGATCTCATTGATCATGAACTGCTGCTTACAAAACTAGCTGATTATGGTTTCAAACACTCAGCTACTAACTGGATGAAAAGTTATTTATTCATGAGACAACAATGTGTCCTGTTTAATGGAACTTTATCAAGCTTTAAAACGCTACAATGTGGCATTCCTCAAGGAAGTTGCCTTGGACCATTATTATATTCAATATTTGTAAATGATATGCCACAAAGTTTAAGAAATGCAAGCAGTTCCATTTATGCAGATGACACTACAATATATGCTTCGGCAAGCAATGCCAAAGACCTCAGCAGTCTTCTTCAAAGCGAGTTAATGCAGATTTCTGAATGGGTCACGGTAAATAAGCTGAAACTAAATGCATCCAAAACAAAATGTCTAATTATTTGTTCAAAGCATGCTCAGAGAGAGAATCACAGATTAAATATTTCTTTGCAGGGTGCAGATATTGAGCAAGTTAAGGAGGCCAGATTGCTTGGAGTTATAATAGATGAAACACTCTCTTGGTCAACTCACATTAACAATATTGTAACAAAAATGAGCAGAAGTATTTCAATTATTAGACGGAATGCCTATTTTTTAACAGACACAGCTACCAAGCAAGTCATACAATCACTAGTTTTGTCACATCTGGACTACTGTCCAGCAATCTGGTCAAATGCATCCAAACAAGATTTAAATAAAATACAGCTTACTCAAAATAGAGCTGCAAGACTTGCATTGCATAGCTCAATTAGAAACAGTGTTGAGAAAATGCACAAGGAACTGTCATGGATGAGAGTCAATGAGAGACTAGTGTGTAGTCTTATTTTGTTTATGAGAAATATTTATACTTTGCATAAACCTGTGTGCCTCTTTTTGCAGCTGGTGCTTATTAGTGATGGTCATGGCTATGGCACTAGACAAGCCTTGAAGGGTAGGTTCGCCCTGCCGAGACCCAGAACTGAAGCCTTAAAGAAAACTGTAATGTACAGGGCAATGTCCTACTGGAATAGACTTCCACAATATTTGGTTTCAATTACCAGTAAGGTGGGATTCAAGAGGAGACTACGAGTGGCTGTAATGCAGAAAGAGGTTGATTTTGGTTAGGTCTAATCTGTGTCTAATGAATGGGTTCTTGTGTTGGGTTATGTGTTGTTTTGGAATGTGTTTGTCTAGTGGTTATGAGTATTAGAGTATGAGTGTATGGAATGTTGTGCTGTTTTTGAGCACATTTTAGTTTGCTCTGAGATGTCTTTGTTGTTTTATTGATATTTGTTGTTTTATTGATATTTGTTATTGTTGTCTTTGTTGTCTTTGTTGTTTTATTGATATTTGTTGTTTTATTGATATTTGTTTTTGTTCTATATTAGAAAATTTGGCATACATATTTGGTTGTATGTCTGATTTTAATTGGTTTAATGTTCTATAATTGTTTGTATATTTTATTGGTGTTTTATTGATATTTGTTTTGTTTTTATGTTGTTTATTGATTATTCTTGTTTAATTTTATATGTTTGGATCCAGACCCCAGGAAGAATAGTCGCTGCTGAGGCAGTGACTAATGGGGATCTGAAATAAAGAAATAAAGAAATAAAGAAATAAATCCACAGAACATAGGTTTCTTGTTTTCGGCCTCCTCTTTACTCGCCTCCCGTGGGGTGGGTGTAGGCCACTCTTCTTCGGGGAGCTTGAGAAACTCTGGTCCGTCACTGTAGAGGTTGTGACGGGTGAGGTCATCCAGGGACATTCCCCGGGTGATGACGTCAGCTGGGTTGTGTTTGGTGTCCACATACCTCCAGCTCGCTACTTCTGTTAACTCTTGAATCTCGGTGACTCTGACTCCCACGAAGACCTTGTATCTGCACGAATCAGACCGGATCCATGTGAGTACTGTCGTGGAGTCTGACCACAAGATTGTTCTTTGCACCGGGATGGTGAGTTCACGTTGGATTAACGTGGCGAGCTGCGCTCCTGCTAGGGCTGCGCAGAGCTCTAGACGCGGGATAGATTGTTGCTTTCGTGGGGCTATTCTTGAGCGAGCCAGGATGAAAGCAGTATGTATTTCTCCTCCCTCCTCTCGGGCACGCAAGTAGGCCACCGAACCGTAGGCTACTTCGGGAGGCGTCGCTGAATACGTGCAGGTCCATCTTGCATGTCTCTGGCCTCACTGTGGGTGGGAAGTAGCTGCGGCGTATGTTAACACCTGGGAGTGAGCGGAGTTCCGTCTCCCACTCTCTCCATGTGGATGCAAGGTGTTCGGGTATGGGATCGTCCCAGCCCTGGTCCTTGTCCCATAGCGCTCTTACAATCATCTTTGCCCTGGTGGTGTAAGGTAGAATACATCCCAACGGGTCATATTGTCTGGCGAGTGTTCTGTATACACTCCGTCTGGTGGTCGGTATTGCCGTCGACCTTCCCTGCTCCTTGGTCAGGGGTTTGTGTCTATAATGGAGCGAGTCTGTTTTGAAGCGCCAGACTAGTCCTAGTGTCATTTCTTGGGCTTCTCCTGGGATGGTCGCCATCCAGGTGTCGCTGCTCGCTGCCTTGTCCTCGGGGGAGAGGCTGCGCAATACTTGCGGGTCGCTGCTGGCCCACTGCCTGAGATCAAAGCCGCCTTTGATCAGGGAGGCGCGGAGCTTGAGTAGAAGAGCCTCGGCTTCTTCTGGCGTCGAGACGCTTTGTAAACAGTTGTCCACGTAGAAACTATTTGTCACACTTTGTCGGACCTCTTCATCTGCTGCTGGGTCCTCTGCGACGTGTTTTTGTAGTGCAAACGTAGCACAGCATGGGCTGCATGTGGTTCCGAAAGGGAGGACTTCCCATTGATAGATGGCTGGGTGCTCATCTCCGATCCTCTCTCTCCATAGGAACCGCAGCAGGGGCTTGTCCTCCTCCACTAGTCTCACCTGCAGGAACATCCCTTTGATGTCGCCGCTGATAGCCACCTTGTCCTGGCGGAAGCGTAGTAGCACGCCTAGTAGAGAGGGGCCGAGTGTTGGGCCGGGCAAGAGCTCTTTATTCAGATTTTGTGATCCGATCTGGTAGCTGCAGTTAAACACAATACGATCCTTGCCGTTGTGGTGGACCTTGTGGTGCGGCACGTACCATGATTCGGTCGTCTGATCGGCCTCTTTAATGTCAATTTTCTTTATGTGTCCCGCTGTGATTAGCTTGTTAATCTCAGCGCGGTACACAGCCTCTTGAGCGGGGTCTTTGGCTAGGCGCCGCTCTGTGTTCAATAGATACCGCTCCGTCGCTTCTTTTGTGGCGTGAAAGGTGGGCATTCCCTCTCGCCTCAGGAGTGGAGTTGCGTATCTCATCACTCCGTTGACTGTGACTCTCTTTGTCCCTTGCTCGAGGAGGGCTATAGCGTAAATATCTTCCTTAGAACGAATGTCTTTCTTTTCGTTCTTAAAGGGCATTGTCTCTAGTGTCCATAGCCTCTCGACATGCTGCAGGAGAGTAGTGTCTTCTTCTGTCACTCTGGAGTGGAGGCAGCTAGTGGCTGCTGTTCGGTTAAGAGACTTGGCGAGGGGGCCTTGTAGTGTCCATCCTAGGCGGGTCTCGAGTCTGCTGCAGGACAACCTCTGGGTCCTGTATGGACCCGGTCTATCGGGACTATGAGGTCTGCATGGTCGGAGCCTATCAGCAGGGTCGGGGTGGCACCGTCTATGAGCGGGATAGGTAGTTGACGCAGGTGCACATATGTATCCATCAGCTTGGCGATGGGGTAGGTGTACTGCGATAGTCCTATTTTTTGGCTGGTGAAAGCATTAGTAATCCTATACCGTCTCTCTGGCTGCCCGCTTGCTGCGATAGTGAAGGAGACATTCTCGCCCTTTATCGTCTTTAGATCTCTTCTTATTGTCCGAATCGTCATCTGGTTTTCGCTCCCCCGCAGCCCCAGCTGGGCCGCAGCGGACGCGAGGAGAAGGGTCTTCTCTGACCCGTCATCAAGGACGGCGTAAGTGTCCATGACCTTATCTTGGTAACTCAGTGTTACGCGGACCACCTTTAAGAGCACCTGGGCGCCCCCGCTGCTAGCGGGGTCAATGTACATAACACTTGCCTTTGTGCTGCTGGATGGTGCAGGCTTTCTTCTGTTACTGTCGTGTAGGACATCTAGGTGGGCTCCGTCACACCGACTACACCTCTTCTTTAGGCGGCACTCGGCTGCCATGTGACTGCGCGCACATCGGTAACAGCGCCTGTTGGACTTTATCCAGTGACTCACTTCTTCAGCGGTCATCTTCTTGAACAGGTCACATTGTGACAACCAGTGTTCCTTTTCGCAGTACGGGCACACCATCTTCCACTTCTCTTTCATCGAGGGGGTACTGTGGTTCTTGCTGCTCGGTACTGATTCTGATTGGTGCATGACAGTCACCAATCTTCGGCCATCGTTTGCTCTCCTAGGTCCCTCTCTGGAGCTTGGTGTGCTCCGCACGAACGTATCCAACCGTAGGCTGCTGACTTCTCTCGCCAGGAAGTCGGCTAGGTCTAGGAGGGATGGCTCGGGACCGTTAGGATCACGGTGGTCTCTTTGCCGCCTGAAGCGCTCCTGTCGGGCGGGCGGCAGCTTCTCTAAAATCCTCTCGACATTCGAGTTTGCGTATAGTTCGTGCATACCCTTTTCTCGTTGCGCCCCCAGCATCCCTACCAGGGATTGTACTTTGATAGACAGGTCGTCTAGTGAGCGATTGTCTGTTGCTGGGGGTAGGCGGTCAATATGCCTTATCTCTTGTATTACGTAATCCCATATACGTCCATATCTTTGGTCTAGTGCTGCTAGAGCCGCGGTGTATGGGGTTGGAGAGGTGGCATAAGCTAGCGCTATGTTGTGCGCTCTGGGCACTTTCAGGTGCTTCAATAGGATAGCATACTTGTGGCGTTCATCAGCTACATCCACCATCATTGTCTCTAAGCACATCCGTAGCTCCGTGTACTGTGCTCGGTTCTCATGGGTGAAGTCTGGAAACGTCGGTGTGCCAATGTAGGACGCCGTGGATGGCTGGCACATCGGTGAGCGTTGGAAGAGAGGCCTCCTAGGTGAGTCTCCTCTTACGCCTCTCGGTGGGCTGGTACCGGCAGGGTACCATGGCCCGCTGGTCCAGGTGCTATTCCTCGGGACTGGTCGTGCGTCATGCTCACCCGTGAATAGAGTCGGGGGTCTGTAGCGCAGAGCCGCGGGGGTATAGCCTGGGCTGTACTGGACCTCCTGGTCCTGTGGAGTAATGTGCTGCTGTCGGGCTTGACTCTCCTCCTCTCCCTCTTCTTCCTCTGTCAGGTCATCTAGATCCTGTAGTCGTCTATTCAGCCTCTCCGCGGTGTACGCCGTTCCTTCCTTGTAGCTGGGTCTCACTGGGACCAGTCGGGGAAGGAGTTCGGAGGGGGGTATAGGCTCTCTCTGGTGGTCGGGCTCAGGGTCGCTTAATCGGTTAGGGGAGGGTGCCCTTGACCCGTGTCTTGACGAGGCCCTGGAACCCCTTGTGGAGGGAGGGGGTGTTGCCCTGGCGATCAGCTGCTCCATTAGCTGCGCTTGTAATCGGTCGCGCTCGGCTTCGCGCTTGGTGAGAGAGATGTCGCGCTCTGCTTCTCTTTGGGCACCGGCAGCGGCGCGCTGGGCGTCGGCCCGGTCTCTTGCCATATTCTCTTCCGTCTGAAGGCGTCTCATCTCCAGACGTATACGCTCTTCGTCGCTCCGTTGCTGCGCTTGAATGCGTTCTCTTTCCATGGTAGAATGTTCGCGCTCACTAAGCGTCTGTGCTTGGAGCCGATCGCGCTCTGTGGAGGCTGCTAGGCTGGCGAGGAACGCCTGTGCCAGCATCTTGTCCGCCTCGCTGGGGGAAGACGCTGGTTGAGGTGATCCGCTCCTGGCAGTACTCGTTGGGGATGCGTTCTCCTGCGGGGAGTCCTGGAGCTCTATCTCCTCGGCGCTCTCCTCATCTTGTTCCGTGCAGAGTTCCATCTCTGGAGGGTTGTCTTCCTCCCGGAGCTCTCCGGAGACTACTTCTTCGGTCTTGGCGGGGGGTAAAGTCGTGTCAGTTCCCTCCTGGTCCCCACCGTGAGCTTGGTCAGTTACATTAGAACCTACTAGGGCCTCTGTGGTCGGGGTATCCTGGTTGATGGGGTCGGACATAATTTTACTTTCTACTTTTACCGCGTTTACCGTTTGTAGAAGGCTAGGTAGTATACTGGCAGCGTAATCCTCTAAGTACTGAGGTGGCTGCCGTCTACGCTGCGGGCGTTTTACTTTAGGAGGACCGTTTCGTGGAGTGTTCATCATAGGCCATTTCAATATTAATACCACTATATTAATATTACACTAATTACCATCCGGCTCGAAGGACCAATTGTAACTGAGGGGTACAATTCCCTGACTGTATTGATAAGTATGGTATCATTAAACCACTACCGCTTTATGTACTTTAACTACTGGCCATACAGTACACGATATCTAAATATGATGAACACTTTCCACAATGAAATCGGTTCCAGTCAAAGGTAATAATCAAATATTTAATGGAGCGAAAGGTACATAGAATATTTATCTTACATTTATCATTTGAATGCACTTGTAAGGCAAATGAGTACTCGTAGGCAAATCAACACTGAATGTCCAATCTCTGGTTACGCAGGAAGCAAGTATACAACCTGGCTCTTAGGGAATTACATCTATGGTACACTTAATGATATAGTGGGATATTCTGGAAGGGGTCCTCCCGGTTGTAAGCCGGTAGGGGGGGTAGGAGAGCCGTCGGTAGTAGACCGTCTGGTCAACGATATCTATGGAGACTTCAAGTACAGAAGACAGTGCAATAGACTCTTGATCCGCAGATGAATACACCTTGGTTCTCTTGTAGGCTGTAGCTCCACAATGAAGAAGAAGCTAGGCGACCTCAGTCTCTCTGAGCGCCGACTCAACTTGACTCCTCTCGGGGGTAAATCCAACACTCACAGGCGTCGGCGATTATCCGCTCCACAAATCACAGTACCAAAGCAAATATATATTCCAGCCGCATAGGGCTCAGCAGTCGTCGGGTAGGTAATCCAGTGTACATGTCCCTCGGTCCTCGCCTAGATCTCCTCGGATGAAAGCGCCATGTGGTCGGCCCAACCTGGATAAGACTCTAGATAACACGAGGAAGCGTTGGAGATGCTGGTCACTTTAGAACTCTAACCACACGATGCACCATACACGATAGACTATTATTACTTAATAGAAATACGTCGCACTCGACGGTACAGTGCCAAACTCTGACAATTCAGTTATTAATTCGCACGAGGTCTCAATGCTATTCTAAGGCCAAACAGGCCATACTTCACCGCACGTCGTATCGTGGGTGAGGCTTCACGTTCTGTTACTAAGTTGGGAAGAAGGGTAAGGGACTTCTACATTTACTTGCGCCATATTTATATGCACGGTGAACAAATAGTGCCACTCTCATTTCGGTAGCCGTATCCCTGAGCAGAGCCGGGGCTAGTACGGACATGTCTCGTCGGTACCTTTGAACTTGACGTCAGGGGCTGGTCCCCTGGCGCCTGGTCCTTTGTCCAATAAGAGAATGAACTATTATGGGCTATAGTAGGCTAAAGGGATATTCCGTGTATATGTACAAGGAATATACAAGGGATATCAAACGATATACAAATACTATTCAATATATATCCATAAATAAATATATATATTCGGTTTAATCTGATCCTTCGTAACACTGTCTTTTACTCCACAATAAAAATCAATCAATCAATCATAGAGGCACGCATCAGCAAAGCATAGGTAGCATTCAGGATACTCAGGCCAATCTGGTTGTCCAAGCAACTCTCCAACAACACCAAGCTACGGATCTTCAATACCAATGTGAAGAATGTCCTGCTCTACAGCTCTGAATCATGGACGATTCAATTATGGTCTTTCCTCTAGCGCCACCATCAGGCCAAACTGAGAACAATATATCTCAAAAAGTAATGGCCAGATAGTTATACACTTTGCTGTGCTCATTCATGATGAATTGCAAATTAATTGAATTTGATTACCTTTCCTCTAGCGCCACAGTCAGGCCAAGCTTTCCATTTTCAAATGAGTTTATCTCCTGAGCCATTAGTCGTACAGTCACAACATTTGCTGTGAAAATGCATGACCCCTAGAGGGTCATGTTGATATTGGTGACCCATGTGACCCTGTCTCTAGTGCCACCATATGGAGCTATAGCCTGGGTCTTTTGTCATCTACTCTGTTTTGCTATATTGCGCTTTTAGCACAAATGTTGTCTTGATATGAGCTTTATGTTGTGTCTGGAACTATACGTACTTATGCCCTTCCTGGCCAGTCCCCTCTTGAAAAACATTCATGGAAAGGGAAATATTAAATCCTGCTCTCTCACTCTTCTCTATCACCATGCTCTAATTCTTGTATCTCTATCAAATGTTGTGCCTGGTTCATAGCCACATGAATAAAGATCAATAATGAATAAAGACCAAGAATGAGCTCACTATTGGTTGGGAATTGATAAAATGTTTGATACAATCAAAGTTTTAACTATTCAGTCCCTTAACGATTCTCTTATTGTTTCCTTTTTGTTATTTATAGCCTATATACTATTTAATTTCAACTCCTCTGTGAGGTTACACTGAATTTGGGGGTTAAGTATTTCAGGGTTTACATACCGATAGCATTACAAAATTGCCAAGCCTATAATATGTATTGATTGGCATTCAAGTAACAAACATTTATTATAATAATAATGTCACTGCTATGTAACTAAGCAAAATCACTAGCCATGCAGTGTTTGAGTGTAACATTGCGGGTCATTGCGTATTTCATCTTGTGGCAAACCTTGCACATCATTTCAGTATTTAATTGCATTTAGCATGATCATCTTTTTTTTTATCTTTTTTTTGCCAAACGTTGGATCGCTTCTGTCTGGACATGTGTGCAGACACTTCCGAAAACGCCACTGAGCACATGCTGATAGCACTAGCAGATGGATATAAATGCAAATTTAAGATAGCATCAACTAACACTTTATAACATCAACTCTGTTGCACAAGTTACTGATTTCAAGTGCCGCCTAATTTTCTTGAGCATCCAATCATACCTTAGCAACTGCTGCTATCTGCCTTAGCTTGGCCAGGGTTGGGTTCAAACTAGGGATGTTCGATATTGGCTTTTTTACCGATATACCGATATTGTCCAACTCTTAATTTCTGATACCGATATCAACCGATATCAACCGATACCGATATATGCAGGCCCCCCCCCCCCAAAACGGAATAATTTCAGGTAATTAACATTACATATCTCTTGTCGTGGAATTAACACAACATTATGCATACTTTTGACAATAAATAAAATCTGAATTTGTTCTTACTTGCTTGCCTGGGTAAATAAAGGTTAAATAAATGTAAAAAGAAAACCGATACCGATCATTTCCGATATCACATTTGAATGCCAATATCGGCAGATAATATCGGTAGGCCGATAATATCGGACATGCCTAGTTCAAACCCAACAAACCAGTGGGCAAACACAGCTACAAGCTAAGGGTTGAAGAGGACTTCAATAACTCTGACCCCCGGGGCATGTGGCAGGGTATCCAGGCCACGTCAACATTTTAGGCAACCAACTTGCGTTCAGCGTTTCTCTGATTGGCCACGTGTGACCGCGGCAGCGCGAGAGAGCGGCAGTGCGGAAATAGGCTGCATTCTATTGCCATGCTCTGCGACAAACTCTAACCTTAACCAACTCCGAAACAATGCCTAAACTTAACCCTAACCTTAACCAACTCCGAAACAATGCCTAAACTTAACCCTAACCTTAACCAACTCCGAAACAATGCCTAAACTTAACCCTAACCTTAACCAACTCCGAAACAATGCCTAAACTTAACCCTAACCTTAACCAACTCCGAAACAATGCCTAAACTTAACCAGCGAATTGAAGGGATTCGAACTTGTCACCAACGCACGGCAGGTTCCACAGCAAGGCGGCGAACGAGTTGAGCTAACCGTCGATGTTAAAAGAGGGGGGATTACGGCTGCATAATGCCGCGGCAGAGCTCCGCGCAGGGGCGTGGCTAGGCGCAAGTTGGTTGCCTAACATGTTGACGCATCCAGGCCATTACGGTTTACAAACCCAGCAACAACTCTCCCCCAACCACTGACTCCCTCCTGATGAGCTCAATAACCTTCATGTCTGCTTTGACAGGGACAACCAGGAGGCACCCAGGAGATCAGGCAGATCAGCTGCGTTCTGTATGAATTGAAGGGCCTTGGTGGTGCAAGCTGGTAAGCCAGCTAGCAAAGTATTGCAATAGTCAAGTTGAGACATGACTGTTGATTGCAGGAGGAGTTGGGTGGCTTCCTTTGTCAGGAAGGGGCAGCTTATTCTCATGTTGCTCAGGAGGAATCTGCAGGGCAATTTGAGCAGAGAATTTCATCCAGTCATCAAGGACCATACCTAGGTTCTTGGCAGACGAACGGAGCCATGGCTACATTCTCCACTGTGATTGAAAACTTGGCCAGTGGGGATTCAGCCGGCAAGTAAAGTAGCTCCATTTTGCTCAGGTTCAGTTTGAGGTGGTTGGTTGTCATCCAGGAGGAAATGTCAGGCAGGCCAAGATCTGTTCAATGACTTGGGTGTCTGAGGGAGGAATGGAGAGGAAGAGTTAAGTGTCATCGGCATAGCAGTGGTATGAGAAGGCATGACAATGTTACCCAGAGATTTGGTGTAGAGAGAGAAGAGGAGGGTCCAAGGACTGAGCCCTGGCCTGGGGGACAACCTTCTGTTGGGGGAGGGGGGGCAACAAGGTGCCTCTCTAAGATAATTGTTAGGAGCAGTCGGTGAGGTAGGATGACAGTCAGAGAACCTACAACTACCATTCCTACAAGAACATTGTACAGTATATTGATACGGTTTGGTTGGTGTGTTGGGCCCAGGTGCAGTAAAGAACGAGAGGCAGATGTTGGTTTTCAAACAAAGCACTACTTCTTTAATTAGAGTAGATAAATGAACATGCATACGATGGTGGATAAACAAAAGGGGAGAAATCTCCGTCTCAATCCACAATTCACAATACATAGGACACCGACACTATATAATAATCAGGGAAAACAAAGGGGAGAAAGCAAGGTCTCCAAAACACGCTGAATGGTAAATACGTCAAACGACGGCCCTGCATATACAGATGATAATATAACTCTCAACAACAAAATACAATCGGCAATCAAAGCGACACGGCGATTCAGACATATAGTCAACGAACTTATCCTCCGTGGCAAGGAGCGATAAGGCTTAAACATGTAGGTATACTCACAGACAGTTCTAGTGATTGACTGACAGTTTGTGTGACATAGGAGATAATATGAAGAGTCGTTTTAAAGAGTCACACCAGGTACCAATGAGAATAATTAGGACAGGTAGACAGGGCAATTACCCACCAGGTAACGTTAGAGGTTTTCTCCCTGAGGAGAGTGAACCCTAAACGTTACAGTATCCCCCCCCCCCCCCGACGAACGGCACCTGACGTTCACCTGGGTGCCTCAGGATGTAGTTGGCGGAAGTCCCTAATCAGACTATGGTTTTATGTCCCTCTGAGGCACCCAGGATTGTTCCTCCAGTCCGTACCCCTCCCAGTCTACTAAAAACTGAAACCCCCTACCCCTCCGCCGGCAACCCACGATCCTCCGTACCGTGTAGAGCCAGGGAACAAAATAAGTACCCGCCAACCGCCAATGGCGGGCAGATTTAAGGTTTGGCGAGTAACAATGAAAGGTCTGCCCGCCACCTGGCGTGTAACAAAATAGTTCATATCGATACTCTTATTTTGAAAATCCTGTGCCGGGTCTCATTTCCACCCCAAGCGCAGCTCCAGTCATAATATATATGGCTCCGGCAGCTAACAACGTTCGGTTCATATCGATACTCTTATTTTGAAAAACCCCGTGGCAACTCAACGAGTCATATCCGCCCAGTCCGTGCTAATGTCTGTGGCGCAGGGCGGTCAAGCAGAGGAGCAGGGCTACACAGCAGTGCCCCTATTTTACTACCCGAAATAAGTCTGTGGTGTTTTTTTTCTTCTCACAACGGGTCAAATGCATCTAACATGCTTTGCATCGTCGCCATTCCTTTATGCCCACATCGCCCGAAATTAACGTTACGTTAGCGTAAGCTAACAAGCTAATCCTGATCAGAGGCAGAGCCATAGAGAACAGCAGACAGTGTGGACTGGGGAAAGGGAAATGGGGGGGCACTCTCCCTTTCTCTGTGTGTGTGCGTTAGGAAAGACGATGTAGTCACTAGTCAGGACAGGAGCATATTATAGTAAACTGAGGATTACTGAGGATCAGGCCACGTGAGCGGATCGGCGCGGGCGTGAAATCCGCTCTTCGCTCTAGACCGGCTTGTTCCGCTCCGCTAATCGTTCATGTTGACCCCGCCCCCAAGTCGCTCACCGCTCACCTTGAATCGAGCGCTCCCCGCTCCACATCGCTCGGCAGATTTTTTTTTTTTGGAGCATGGTGTAAATTAGCTCAAACTACAACAGTCTACACCCCCTGGGCCCCTTAACAATTGTTTGTATTGAGCCGTATTGTAATTGTACCCATTCTGCAATGTTAAATAACGTTGTTTATCCATTCACTAGCTCTACCAAGCGATGATAGCTAGCCTAGCCACAATGCTATGGTCGCTGCCATTAACGTTAACATGTAAGCTAACGACAACAACAATGGCGTCATATACTATTTCTAACAGGATGTGAGTGACGGTTCACCCTTCTCATTGGTTGAAAATGGCCTTCATGTTTGTACATCGCCATCTGTTGCTTTGGCATTGTACTACATGTATATTACATCAGTGTTAAACCACTGTGAGCGGCCCGGAGTGGATTGGAGCGGAGGAGAACTCTCGCTCCGGACGTCGCGCCGACCCATTTTAAAACCCACTCCTCGCTCACGTCAAAAACGCCCGCTCCGCTCCCCGCGCCGCTCACGCGCCGCTCACATGCACTGCTGAGGATGGACAAATAATGTTGATGTTTGAAGACAGACTAGACTACAATATGATGCAGAGGTGGTGAGTTGAAACAGTGTGTGTGTCCCAACCCCACTTCTATGTTTCAATAAATTATTTGCATTTAAAACTATTAACGCTGACACATTCCTTCAGTCCACTCAAAATTATGCTAATATATGTTGTTTATGATATTAATTGAAAATAGCATATGAGAGTATTATATAGTAATAATAACACATGGCGATATACTAAAAAGCTATTTATAATTTTTGGCTGGTAAAAAATCTGCCTGGCTGGTAGTTTTTAAAATCTACCAGCCTGGCTGGTAAGTCAAAAAGTTAATTTTGTTCCCTGTGTAGACCGCTTGTCCATCAATGATGTGGGGCGGAGGGACAGAGGGGGCTGGCGGGGACAAGGAAGGGCGAGGTAAGGAAGGGTTTCAGGAGTGACCCACAGACCAGTTTCCTGGACTGGACCAGAAGGGGACGTTCTCGGGCCGAGAGCTATACCTTCTGTCCTGGACGGAAGATCGGGGCCAGACGGCACTTGCGGTTGGCCTGGCGCTGGGACCTGACCGAAGCCTTCTGGAGCGCCGTCCAAACCCGCCTTCAGGTCCAACGTCAACAACCCACGTGGGCCTGGACGGAGGGTACCTCTGCCTCCTTCTCCTGCTCTTGAAAAAGGGGGGGGTTAATAGCCATATTGGCACTGAAATGGGGACAGGCCAGTGGATGAGCATAGGAGGGTGTTGTGGGCATACTCCACCCACGCCAGTCGCCGACTCCACGTCGCCGGATTGCCGGAGACATAGCACCTCAGCACACCCTCCAGGTCCTGGTTGATGAGCTCCATCTGCCCGTTGGATTGAGGGTGGAAACCGGACGACAGGCTGACGGAGGCGCCAAGGCTGGTGGCAAACGCCTTCCAGAGGTGAACTGGGGACCCGAATCAGAGACAATGTCCTGCGGGAACCCATGCACCCGAAAAACATGCTGCACCATTAGGTCAGCCATCTCCCGGGCCGAGGGGAGCTTGGGAGGGCGATGCAATGGGCCGCTTTTGAAAAGCGGTCCACCACCACCAAGATGGTAGTGAGGCCATTGGAGGGAGGGAGACCTGAGATGAAGTCTAGGGAGATGTGAGACCAAGGCCGTTTGGGGATGGGAAGAGTCGGAGAAGCCCCGCTGTGGGGCGGCGAGAGGTTTTGCTGTGCACACACACAGGACAGGCTGTCACAAAAGTGCGCATATGCCCCTCTGCTGTGGGCCACCAGAACCTCCTGCAGATGAAATCTGGGGTCCTGGCAGCCCCGGGTTGACCGGTGAGGGATGATGCATGTCCATTGTAACAGCTGTGAGCATGCAGCCTTGGGAACATACAGCCTCCCTGGGGGACCCCCCCAGGATCAGGCTGCCGCCCAAGCTCTGACCTCACTACCCTATCTATCCCCCACGACACGGGAGCGACAATAAGGGCCTCTGGGATGATCGGATGGGGTTTCTCTTCTCGGCCCGTTGGGTCGAACTGTCGTCCTGCTTGATGTTTTTGGACAACGGCCGAAAGGAGATGGAGAAGTGGAAGCGTGTGAAAAATTATGCCCACCTGGCTTGCCGCGCATTAAGTCACTTAGCCCCCTGAATGTAAGTCAGGTTCTTGTGGTCGGTCCATACTATAATGGGCTTTGGGGCCCCCTCAATCAACTGCCTCCACTCCTCCAGTGCCAATTTGATGGCCAGCAACTCACGATTTCCCATGTCGTAGTTGCATTCGGCCGGGCATAGTCGGCACGAAAAAAGCACAGGGATGCACTTCCCCAAGACGAAAGTCTTTCTCTGGTCTGCATCCCCTTAAAGGGGAACTATCTTATAAATGACCGTTTCCAGTGTTTAGGGTCATTTTCTAGCTATGTGGACTTATAGTAATAGGATCTATGTCTCTAATTCTCGATTTGGTGCATTCTTCCAATTATCATCTCACAATAATGTCCCTCCCTCAAGTGAGTCATCTGAAAATTAGCGTATTCGGGACGTCAGATGGTCCTCATTTGCATAATAATTGCCAGCCGAGCGAGAGCGAGCGAGCGAGAGAGAGAGATAGACCCACGGTGGTGGACCAACTGGACCTCGGTGTCTGTATTCGACAAAACATGTCAGCACGCGCGGACCAACTGGACCTCGGTGTCTGTATTCGACAGGCTTTTGTCCCAATCGGCGCACCAACTGGCCCTCTCTCGCGGACCAACTGGGTTGCGCAGGATAACTGGATAGCTGTGTCCTGTATTAGCCAGGCTTTTGTCCCAAACGGCGCCACAGCCCACTCCCGGCTCCTCTCCCGGGAGACACGCAGAGTGTTTACACAGTTCTTTTTCTCTCTCTCTCTCTCTCTCTCTCTCTCTCCTCTCTCTCTCTCTCTCTCTCTCTCTCTCTCTCTCTCTCTCTCTCTCTCTCTCTCTCTCTCTCTCTCGCTCTCTCGCTCTCTCCTTTTTTTCTTCCTCTCTTTTTGTCCCCTCTTCTTTTAATGTGGAAGTTTTGAGCAATCGCTGGCTGCCTCTGTGGCTCGGTGGGAATGGCATATTTAGAAGAATGTCTCATACTGTGGTTTTACCCATTCCTGTGTCCCATCTCTCTCTCACTCACATACACATATACACACACACACACACACACTCCAACACACACTCTATCTCTCTCTCTCTCTCTCTCTCTCTCTCTCTCTCTCTCTCTCTCTCTCTCTCTCTCTCTCTCTCTCTCTCTCAGACTTGTTGGACTGACTGTCACTCGAAGTGCTTATGGGCGGAGCCAGGCCATAACAGCCTGAAATCCGGAGGCTGAAAAATGATGGTTTTGAGTACTTGATTAGAAATATAAACCAATGCATTTTTTTGAAAAAAAAACATACAGATGTCTTCAATAGACTCACAGGAATTGTGTAAAGTTGCCCAAATAGTGCTAGGAATAGTAAAATAGTTCCCCTTTAACAATTGTGTGTATTGAGCCATACTGTATGTACCCATTCTGCAATGTGGTAATAATATTTTCAATCAATCAATCAATCAATCAATCAATCAATAAAATCTGAAAATAAAATAAATAAATAATAATTATTATTAATTAATTAATAATAAAAGAAAATCGATTTTCTATTGTTTCACAATGAGTCATGACAAATTAATACATAATCCATGTGTATGTAACAAACTAACATATTCCAGTTCTCTATCTTTTTTGGAGGATTCATTCAAAAGCTATTCATACTTCCATTTGTCAGTGGCGGCCGGTGTGAACTACATTTGGGTGGGCGGGGGGGGGTGGGGGGGGGGTGAAGAGGGGGGGGGGGGGGCAAGCGGACAGCTGACCAAGCGAATACTGACTCGAGTCTCGACATAATGTTACCCGTTTCCAACGTTAAGTCGAGTTCATTCATACTACACTAGTACAGGGGTTCCCAAACTTTTCAGGCCGGGGCCCAGAAAATAAGGCGTCAAGAGCCCGGCCCAATGCACATCGTCTGGCTTTTTTTTTTTTTTTTTTTTGCCAGGTGACCGATTTTTTAAGCCAAATATCACTTCAATCCTATTAAGTTAGTTCAAGTTAGTTATTCATTTATATGTGCTATTTATGAGAGGGCTAACTTGTTGCAAAATAATAATGATAATAATAATAGCCTCATTAAAATACTATTGTTGCTTCGGTTGTTTTCAGCGTTTTATGTGCATAATCTGTTATTTAGTTTGAAATGTTTGTTGAAATAAGTAGATTTTTCGTTTTTTGTTTATTTATTAAGTTAATATAAAACCATATAGTCACATTTTAGAATACAATAGAATAGAATTTTAGAATACAACTAGAAACACTGTCCTGGCCTGCTTCTAAGTTCAGTGGCCTGACAACAAAAATTAAAATAAAAAAATAAAAAATAAAAAATATATATTTTTTTAAATCATCTCGCGGCCCACCCGTGGCTGCTCGCGGCCCACCTTTGGGTCGCGACCCGACTTTGGGAACCACTGCACTAGTACACGTATGATCAATCCAATAATGAACACATATATATCTTGTCATTTTAAACAAGTTACCATTCATTCATTCATCCATTATGCATCACCGGTGGCGAAATTAAATGTTATAGTTCAACAACAACACACTGTGTTGAGAGAGCAGAGAGAGAGAGAGAGAGAGAGAGAGAGAGAGAGAGAGAAGAGAGAGAGAGAGAGAGAGAGAGAGCGAGATAGAGAGAGAGAGAGAGAGAGAGAGAGAGAGAGAGAGAGAGAGAGAGAGAGAGAGAGAGAGAGAGAGAGAGAGAGAGAGAGAGAGAGAGAGAGAGAGAGAGAGAGAGAGAGACCGCATTAACTCACTTTGTTTAGTTGAAACGTGGTCCAGGAGGGCTTGATAAAGTGTATATGTCCAGTTTGTCCACTGTCCCAAAGTCCCAGACAGACTGTTTAAGCATTACATCACGCGCAGGAGTGGTTTGTGAAAAATAAACCATGCCTAGGGGTGGTCGTTAGAAAAATAAACCATGCCTAGGGGTGGTCGTTTCACAAACCACGACTGCAAGTGGTGTAATGCTTTTATACAACTGCCACATTCATCCAACCTTATTGCTATACAATAAACACACATTAATTGAAGATTTATTGAAAAAACCATCCGCCAGAAAAAGTAGTTCCCAAAAAAGAAAAAAAGAGAAGTTGCCTCTATGTGGAAGCAGCTCGGAAGTGCATCTAACTGTTCTCAGTAGGACATCCAACCAACTAACACATCCAACTGTCTTTCAACTAAGACATCCAACCAACTAACACATCCAACTGTCTTTCAACTAAGACATCCAACCAACTAACACATCCAACTGCCTTTCAACTAAGACATCCAACCAACTAACACATCCAACTGCCTTTCAACTAAGACATCCAACCAACTAACACATCCAACTGTTCTTTAGTTTTTAATTATGAAGTTAGTGGTTGTTATTGGAATGATTGATTGATTGATTGATTGATTGATTGATTGATTGATTGATTGATTGATTGATTGATTGAAAAATGTATTACCAGATGCAGAATGGGTACAATACAGTACGGCTCAATACACACAATTGTTAAGGGAATGCAGACCTACTTTCTATAGAACTTCATTCGTAGATGCTTCTATTGAAAGTAGGTAAAAAAGAAATAAAAAATAAAAAATCAATAATCAATCAATCAATTCGCGCAATTTTTATTTTGTTCTACAATGACTCATGACCCATCAATTACATCATCCAACATTGTGGGTGTGTATGCGACCGAGTGAGTGTGTCTGTGTGAGAGAGTGAGCTCTGGCAAGGAAGGGGAAGAAAGAAAATAATAAAAAAAATTAAAATAGCAAATTTATCAATCAATCAATCCGCACCATTTTTATTTTGTTCTACAATGACTCATGACCCATCAATTACATCATCCAACATTGTTTAAGCAACTAAGACATTCGCCGTGACAGAATCTGTTTATATTTAGTCGTTATGACGCTATCAACATATCCATTTGTTAAAGATTATTGTCCGCCATCTTGTTTTTTCGGCGGAGTGATTGTAATTCGGTTGTGGGCGGATCCTGGGACCAGGAGCGTGGAATTGTGAAGAATACATATGTGTAAAATGACTGTTTCAGCCAATCAGAATCGAGAAATTTGCATGCCGTTGTATAATGATGTATATCCACTGTCCAGACTGCATCCAGCTAGCCAAATAGCTTCTTGTTAGCCACCACAACACAAGTACTGTGATGATGAGCTGTGTCTTTGCCCATTTCCGCATCGAACAGCCTGCAAACTACTTGGTGTTCTATCGCCCTGCTCTAAGACAAACTCTAACCTTAACCAACTTTGAAAAAGTGCCTAAGCTTAACCGTCGAAAGAACTTGCCGTCACGTTCTAAGACAAACTCTAACCTTAACCAACTTCGAAGAGTAACTACCTAACCAGTGTAGAAACTGACGTCGGCCAATCAGAGAGTGTCTCCGAGAAATACGGCTAGAGCGTCTCCGAGAAATGCGGCTACGGAAAGTATAGACGCTGCTTGCTTAGATGATATAGATCGCTTGAAAACGCGCCCGGCTTCCATCATATTACATCATATTTCAACGCACAGTGCGTTACGTGCGTAGACCTATTTGATTGGCTGCGAGGATACAGCGATGAAACCAGTGCACGCCCTGCTGTGCGCGATATGTCTCGCCCTGGCCTGAGAGGTAGTTACTAGTCACTTCCTGTGAATGAAAAACTATTATTTATATTTGATATATTAATGTTATATTGTGCATTGGAAACACAAACATACTTAAAATGAGTAAATATTATTAATTTTAAACATGTTTATTTTATTTCTAGGGCTAAAAAAAAAAGAGTTTCTTCTTCTATCTTTTAACCAGGGAGGGCGGCGCTCTAGCGCCCACTATCGGCCGGCCGCCACTGCCATTTGTCTATCTATGGCCGATTGATTCAGACAGAAAAAATTAAGTAATTCGGTTGTGGGAGGGATCTGGGGTCACGTGGAGTGTGTTATACTAAATAAGAACCGGCAACTTCACTGTTTCAGCCAATCAGAATCAAGAAATTTGCATGCCATTGTATAAACTTGTTTTTGGCGCTCAAGCGTTGGTGGCGAAACACGAGTATACTCGTTTTTGGCGCAGAACGTGTTAAGAGGTTAAGCAGCTAAATCATGTTTATTAGCTACTACACAGATCAACAGTCAGATCAATGCAATTTTTAACAAACCTCTTTAACAGGCACCCAGAAAAGTGTCCATTTCTTTACTTGAACTTGAGGACTGCATACTTTTTTTGCAAAGCGTACTGTATCTTTATACTTTATACTTATAGCACATGCATGAGCCTGGTCTCTTTTGAAAGGTAACATTCAGAAGTTTCTTACATAATAAATAAAAATCAATTTGAGTGCTAATGAAATAGTGTAACAAAGGTTTGAACACACTGAAGTAAAAGTTTTGTGTACTCACATTTCTGTTTAGTGGTTGCCAGATGCCTGTTTTTAAGTTCCAGCTGAGAGGTAGGAGCTGGAACACATAATGGTTCCATAGCCTGAAGTCTTATAGTCATACAGGTCTAAAGTTTATAAAGATCCCACGAAAAATGTGTGTTTCACAAAGGTTTTTATAATGTGTGTACCAGCAATAATTCAGCGTGATTATCCAAAATGGCTTCTTGTGTCACCTTCCCCCACTCTGAGCGCCCATCTGGGATCGCTTTCAGAGCAGATGGTGGTCAATAATTTTCGCCATCAGCGGTGACTGGACCATTCACAACCGGACGTGATCACTCGTCCGAACGGCTTGTCAAATGACGTTCGCCGGATGTTTCGTCTTGTAACTTGAGTTGAGTGCGGTGATGATTGAAAGGCGGAAAATTCAACTTTCCAACAATGCATTGGTTGATCGGCAAAAATGCAGCCTGGAGCCGACAGACAAGAGCAAAGTGCAGCGATGTGCGATAACATGCGTAATACATTTATACGTAAAAAATATTCTGTTGTTAATTAATCGAAATTAATGCAATAAAGTCCCAGCCCTAATTTAATGATCATTTGGAAATATAAGTAATCTGGATTCTGTGAGTTGCCAGTGTATTGAGTTGTCTGTTCCACATGCCTGTTAAATGTGAGCAGGGTCGTAGCTGTAGATTCTGGGCCCCATGAAAGAATGTGTTATTAGGCCACCAGTGAATGCGAGTGCGTGTTAGCGCGCAAGAGAAATATTTTTTGGCCATTTATTTATTGATAAAAACGCATAATATGGTTTTTACCTATACATTTGGATCAGCAGTTCAGCACCTGCACTGTGGTGGGTGAGCCTAGTAAAGGATGTCGCATTGCATTCATCTTCAATGAATGGACCAATGCAATAGTCTACCAAAGCCCCCCCCCCTCTCTCTCTATATATGTCACACTCTTATGGGGTATCATTGAAAAGCCACACTCATTGGCTACAACCCTGTGCAAAGATTTTCGAGATCGCCAAATGATTGACGGAACTAGAGCCCCGGGAGTCGGGGGTGGTAATGTGTACTTTTGCGTACTTTGGGGCACGCCTCACATATCGGCATGTAACTCGAGAACCGCTGAACGGATTTTGTCACCTGAAAGGGCAATCGACAGGCAACAAATAGGGCTTTAATTCTATCTATAGATTTATCTATATCTATCTATATATTGTATTAAAAGAAATGCACACCCGAGCCACTAGAGGTCGGCAAAGAATCGTCCACATGTGGGCCCTTGGATGTTAAGAGGTTAATGTTTTTAAATATTTTTTTTTGTAGCAAAGAGTAAAGACCATAACCCTATCAAAAACAGTAGTCAAAGTGTATATTTTCATTTTACTGATGTTTTATACGATTTATCTGAAATACGAATTTATCGGAAAATGCTAATTATCGTAAAAACCGCAAGGAAATGACTAAATCCAGATTCAACCCTGCCATTGGAAAGAGGAGCATTTCCTCTATCCATAGATGTATGATTTGGCCATAATAAGGTCAAGGTCAAGTTCAAGGTCAAATATGAATTTATAATTAGAATCGATTATCATTAATTACTGTATCTACAAATCCTTCTGTTTAATCATATTCCCTTTATTAATTTGCTTAGATTTTTTGTACACATGATCTCAATAAGGTGGTGAATGAGCTCAGTGAGCATTTTCTCCTACCCGTATCAATTTTTGATCAAAGATGCAAAAATCATAAATCATAATTTATATTCTCCTTTTCTTCATTACAATTTACTCAGCCTAGTAACAGACACAATATTTCTGACACTGGAAATACATACCCCCAGGTCCCTAGATGTTCCTAGATACCAAGAACATGCACATTGACCTTGCAGAAGTGGAGCAATCTTCCATTTACTTAGGCATGTACCTACACGAAAACGGTCTACAGATTAACAGGTTGTGAGCTATTGCTGGGGACATGAGATAATGTGGTGCCCAGTAGCCTATCACCATCAAACAGCTCTGTGGCTCATCTTTGAATATGAATAACCATTCCCCAGATATCTGTTGACTGTATTCTTAAAGAACATACAGTACATATGTACCGTAACTCAAGTCAGCACACTACTATTTTTGGCTCATTGTTTTGGCTGGAGATTCAAAGGCCATTGAATATGGCATGCACAATAACACTGTATAAGTAGGTAATCTGTGTGAGAGTGACAGGAATCACATAATGTACATAGGGTAGATCTGGCATATTGGTTTCATATTATGTGGCTTTATTGACAATGAGCTTGCTAACAATACACGTCTCAGGCTGCTGGGCAAAACCTGTTTCCGTGGTTACCATCTGGCTCAATGTAGCTGTCTGCCATACTGAAGAAGATGCAAGTGACATATTCCTCTGAACAGAACTTTTCATCCATGGGGGTGGTTGGGGGGGCATCACTAGTCATAACAATAGATAGAGCAAAGTCAGCAGTGTTTGCATGATGTGCTATTTGCTGCACTGTAAAACACAATTTATAATTATGAATTATAATTACAAGGGATATACACAAGTAATCAAGTGTTCATTATGGAACCACCTTCTTGACTAGTGAAATGATACTTGCACATATTTATTGTTTGATCTAATCCTGCCTTCGTGCCTAAAAATATCCGGAGTTCTTTCCGCTACAGGGATATTATGGTTCAGGTGTTTCATCCGCCTCCTCACGCTAGTGAGTTGGAGGCGGGCCTTCACCTGTCATGTCCGGTCCGGGCTTTGGGGGTTTAGTCAAGTCAAGTCAAGTCAAGAGTTTTATTTGTCACGGCATACAAGTATACAATGAAATGCGGGTGGTCTTGCCCGCAACGATGTGCAATACAGTGGTACAACATATAATAGAATCCAATAAAAACAACATTGTGCAATAACAGGTAACAGGTAACATGGTGTGACATCTCGGTATCTGTACATAGTTATTTACAGAGCATATAGGACATGCTAGGTAGCTTTGGCAGTGCAATATACTGTTACTGTTGCTATACTAATTTAAAGTGGCCTTTCCTTTTGGCAATAAGTGTGTGTGAGTGCGGCATGAGTGTGTGCCCGCTCATGTTAAAGTGTTAAAGTGGCTGCTAGTGCACAGCGTGCGTGTCGTGTGTGTGCTCATGTGTGCTTGTGTGTGGATAGTTCAGTGTTCTGTGGCACTCAATGTTCATTGTTCAAGGCTCTGATGGCCTGGGGGAAGAAGCTGAGCCTAAGCCTCTCTGTCCTAGTAGCTGGGGTTCGCAGGCGTCTGCCTGACCTCAGCAGCTGGAACAGGCTGTTATTGGGGTGGTGGGGGTCTTTCATTATTCTGCAGGCTCTGGATTTGCACCTCTTGTTGTATAGAACCTGCAGGGGAGGTAGTGCAATACCCGTGGTACGCTCGGCTGAGCGCACCACTCTCTGTAGGGCCTTCTTGTCCTGTGCCGTGCTGTTTCCATACCAGGCAGCGATGTTTCCAGTCAAGATGCTCTCTACAGCTCCTGAGTAGAAGGACTGGAGTATCTTCCCCGATACTCTGAACTTCCTTAACTGTCTCAGGTGGTAGAGGCGCTGCTCAGTCGTACTCAGGGCCTCAGGGCTACCGATCAGCTCTTTGTCTGTTACGGTGGCTCTTGTGCTGGTAAGGCACTGTCGAAACAGCGCCTGTCCCATTGGTTGTGCGAGGGCATTGCCCTTTGCTACACGTTGGCCAGGCTGGCTCTCCCTGGGGGCGTCAGGGCGCACTCCACTCGTGGGGTGGCGGCCTCTGCCGCTCTACTGGGTGGGGCCTCGGTGGAGGACATCTGTGCTGCGGCTTCATGGTCCTCACCGGGTCCCTTCGTAAGGTTTTACCTCATGGACATGACCGGGGGTTCTGTCTCCCAGGCGGTTCTGAGGTCTGTGGCCTCTCCTGCTTCCCGTCCTTTGGTGGGGTAGCAGGAGTGTGTGGGTGTGGGCCACAATGTGTTGTGTCACACGTGGTTCCGCCTGTGCTGTGCGTTCAAGAGGTTCTAGTTCCCTCTTGTTCACACTCGGGTGGAGTTGACTGCCGCACCCTCTTCATTAGGAAGAGTGGGGTGACGGGACTCCCCTCCCCCCTGATGTGGGCTTACGGGTCCTCAGGGGGTGCATTTGTCGGGCCTCGCGTCCGCTCTACCCCATATCTCGGTATGGCTTAAGAGCGGGACGCGGTACTGGCTAAGCGTCCCGCTCTTGGCGTGCCCTGAGTTCCCTTGGGGAAACTTTTCTTTGGAAACGATTTTCCGAGGAAGAGTGAGTGGTGACCACGCCTAGTACTATATAGTACGTCACTAGGGCGGGGCCTGGCAGGTGCTGGGTCTATTTGTTTTTTATTCGTTGATGGAGTACATTAGGTACATGAGATGAGGTATATCTCGGTATGGCTTAAAAGCGGGATGCTTAGCCAGTACTCATATAACTAGGTTATATACATAACCTATCGATATGGGTGTTGAGAAGGTGGTAGAATAGACACCGGGGGCTTTCCTGCTGTTTTGAGGCGTTTGAAACAGAGATCATGGGCGGGTTTATTGTTGAATCATGGACAAACAGGGACTTCCTTCCACAGTCAATCCAGAGATCGAGACAAGACGACAGTGTGAAGTTCTGTGTGTTCATTGATAATAATTTACAGAAGTATGAGATATATTGAAAACCTTATTGAGGATTTATATATAGAAGATTCTATATATATATATATTAGAGCTGGGCCGTTAACGGCGTTAACGTGCTGCGTTAACGCTATACTAGTATCGCGCGATAATATAATTAACGCATTAATCTAAAAAGTTTTTTTTTTTTTTTTTTACATTTTTTTTTTTTACCTTTATTTACCCATTGTAGGTTCGCTGAGCACAGATGCTCTTTTTCAGGAATGCCCTGCTTCACATTCACACAGTTCCATTCACACCTGGGAGCTGCCCAGTACAACCACAGTTGACACCATTGGCCAAGTGCAACTCCACTGGAGCAGTTGATTCAAGCCATGTCACATAGTTCAAGTTTGAAATTATTCTTTCTGTTTTGCTCCTGAGAGTGTGCTAGATACTGTACTGTACTGGTAATATTATTTATTTGTGTTAACTTCTGAATAAAACAACTTATTAAACACAAGTACATCTTATTGAACATTATTTTGATATTTCATTACCAATTATCATAGCAAAACAGTTTTTTCAAACAGTCTGTAATGCATTTTGGAAACGGGAGATGGGCTCATGGTGTAATGGGCCACCTGGCCTGAGAAACATAAGGAGGAAAGAAAAAGTAAGGACTTACTTCTGATCATTATTTGGGTAGAACACACATATTTTGAATGCCTTCGGCAGGTTTTTTTCTTTTTTTTTGAGCCATTTTAATCTAGATTAATCTAGATTAAATCCAGGATTGCAGATAGATTAATCTAGATTAAAAAAATTAATCTATGCCCACCTCTAATATATATATATAGAATGTATAGGGGGGAAATTTATGACAATTTCCTGTAGTATGTTAATATAGTCCTTTCTGGACAGATAAACCATTCTCCACCAGGATCCAGGGAGGGGGGAGAGGTGAGTTTATCTTGGGACCACAAAGAAGGGTTTTCTATCCGAGGAGACAATTCCCATAGGCAAAACCGCATTGTAAGATGGACATTGCAATGGGTGGGTAAAAATAACAAGATAGAATTATTGAGAGCAGACAAAGGAGCCCTAATTGTTATGAGTAGTTGGATGTTGTTGGTTTGGGTGGTCTGTTTCAGTTTTCTTTGTGCACGAGGGGAAGCGCAACAGACCTCAAACAGCAAGATCACTGTGACGACAGTGAGGTGTCGTGTAAGAGTACGAGTAAGAGTACGAGTATGAGTAAGAGTACGAGTAAGAGTAAGCGTGTAAGAGTAAAAGTCATGACTTGTTGTGTAAGAGTAAGTAAGCACCATGGTAGAAAAAAAGGCTAAGCCTAAGTGGCTGTGGGGTTTCTCTGGGTGTCGTTGTGTGGATGGACTGCTGTGTGTTCCCTGGTGCCCCAGGGGATGCATGGTAGGCATCGACTAACGAGATAGCAGTTTTGACGGGATGCTGTCTTCCTTCCTCGGGCACGAAGGAGGGGGGGGCGTGTACGTTAAAACGACAGCCGAGTATGATTGAAAAATCAAGCAGTTTGTTGATTCTGAAGGTTGATCAAAGGGAGGAATGAAGGAATCTATGTTTTTCAATGTGTATATAATGTATATATTGGTGGGTGACAGCATCTACTCAGACGGATCTATAGATCTTAGAAGTAGCCGGCAGTCAGTGTGTGTTAGCAGCAGACTAATAGCAGAGCCCATGGCTCCGAGGTCGTTCGGCAGCTTGTTAACATAAACACTGATAAGCACTGATGGAAGCAGGTTTTGGTCAGAGAGAACTATGGGGAGAGTTTGACATCGATATAACGGACGTTTAGTGTGTTAAAGGTGAAGAGCAGTTGCCATGGGAGCGTGTCACGTAGTAACGAGAAGAGGGGGCGGCCTGTTGCTATGGGGAGAATGTTATGAGGTGTGAGTTTCTTCCGGGATAAGTTAGACTGAGACACGACGCACAATCGAACAGACGCGCTGATCAGAGACTGTGAGATCCCTCCTCACCCTTGCCGGGTGGGGGAGGGGAATATGACACATCATCGCTAGCTTCGGCTAACAGGATACTGGCTGGTTGGCTACGACGAGGCCCAGAACCATGAGAGAAGAAACGGTGGAGAAGAATGAATTAAGACTGTTCAAAGACAATACAATGGGTTACGATTACGAGGCTATGTTTATGAAAATAAACATGAGGATCTAAGGAAAGAGATCACGTTGCAGTGTCGTTTCTTATGACTAACGGATGTACTAACAGGGGTTGATACAGTGGGTGACAGCCAATGTGAAGTATTGAAAACAAACACAATGCAGAACAGGGAGAGTCACGAAGGAGATGACGAGATGAGATTGGCTGATTACCGAACTATCTTTCACTCGTAAGTATGTTTGTAACTATCCTGCTCTACTCTACAGTTAGTATGAATATAAATAGATTTGACGAGGTGGACTTCAGGATTTAACTCAGACACAGTGGCAACCTGAAGTGTACAATTATGCTCAACTCTCAACAGTTTTAGCTGGAACATAAACCCTCCCTCCCTAATCTAACAAGATAGGTGAGACGCCCCTACTCAGAGGTAAACCATTACTAAAGAAACACCTGAGAAGTTAATTCAATTTGTCAATAAAAAATGTATATTTATTTTTGAGGAAGAGAAATATTCTTTCTCTTAGTCCTTCCTTCTGCTGGACATTTCTTTCTTTTAACCTCTTCCACCCGGAGCCTATTTTCTGAAAATCCGCCTAAAATATATACCTAGGTAAATGGAATATTGCTCCACTTCTACAAGGTTAATTTGCATATTCTTGGTATCTAGGGACATCTACAGACCTCATGGAATGTATTCACAGTGTCAGAAATATTGTGTCTATTACTAGGCTTGCTTAAATTGTGATGAAACAAAGGAGAATATGAATTATTATTTTTCTTTGCATCTTTGACAGTGAATAACACCATGCTAATAATGACCAAACATTAAAAACTGCCAATGATCTCATTCAGTACCTTCTTGAGATCATGTGTACAAAAAATCGAAGGAAATTAATAAAGGGAATGATTAAACAGAAGGTTCTGTAGATACAGTACTGAATTCACCCATCCGGACCAATGCAATTTGAAATATTATTATAGAATATAGAATAGGAGGCTTATAAATTACCTTATTATAGCCAATTTGTACATTTATATATATATATATATATATTAAGGCTGTCAAAGTTAATGCGGTATTAACGCGTCAACGCCCAATTCTATTAACGCCACAATTTTTTTAACTCAAGATTAACTTTAACTTTTTTTTTTTTTTTTTTACTAGACTTCACTCAGGTGTATTATTGATACTCTCATTGATACTATGTTTGTTTCTGACTCAAAGTGTGTGTGTGTGTGTGTGTGTGAGAGATAGAGAGAGATAGAGAGGGGGGGTGAGAGAGAGATGAGGAAGGGGAAAGAGAGAAAGAGAGCTGGGAGAGTGTGTGTGAGAGAGAGAGAGAGAGAGAGAGAGAGAGGGGGGGGGGGCGGGTGTGAGTTCTCAGCCTGTGTGTGTGTGAATGTAACAAGTTCCTAACGTTTTCTTTCCCCTATTATTTCATGCACTTTATTCATTGTTTTAAATTATTATTTTCTTTTAAGTTATTTTGTGCATCACTCTGTTTTGAATTTGATGCAAATTTGCAATGCATGAGGATCATCCTTTTGTGTTAAATGGCTGCATAAAGTAGGCATTGACTCTCATGTTGATAAGAGTATTAAAACTTAAAAAAAAAATTAACTATGGACAATCATGCGATTAATCAGATTAAATATTTTATTCGATTGACAGCACTAATATATTAAATTTGGATTTAGCATCACCAGGCGTGCATAAGAACAGATAATGAAATCTACTGTAATCTACTGTACTTTTTTATTTTCCCCACAGTGCAACCGTTTTGAAACTAATTTCAGATCTAATTGTTCCTACATGTTAACAATAGGGAAGAGAAACTTGATAGCCTTTCAATATTTGTCAAAAACGTTACCTTTTGTGGCTTATTATCCTGAATATTAACAGTTATTGAAATACTTCGCGTTCGCGTTTCAGACTGGTGCCATTCCCCAACGCAGATATCACAGCTGTAACCGTTTGAGACACTTATTAAGACATCTTCCCCACACGTTGGGGACTCGGAGTGAACTTGTCATTGATTCTGTCTCAGTCGGTTCCAAGATAAGTCTTCCAAGAGAACTTTTTGGAAAATATTTGGGAATGAGACCCACTGTTATTAAACTGTCCGTTCTGATGTCCGTTACTTCTTTTCAGAAGTTGTGTTTGCATTCAACTTCTGGTAGTTTTTATTTTTTTTTATTTTTACTTTTTCTCCCCATTTAGCTATTTTTCTCCCATCCCAATTTCGTATTATCCAATTCTTCCCTCCCCTGTCTCGAACGTTGCTAGACCATGCCTCCCACTGGTCGGCTGCAATGTGGACGAAGCCTTGCATCATGTGTCCCCTCCGGTACACGAGGAGGCAGCCGTTGCATCTTTTCACCTGCACAGCGCAATCTCTCAGTGGCGAGGAGTAACGCATGGGAGGCTCACGCTGCCCCCAATACTTCCTGATTCTGCTGTACAGGTGCACCAACCGACCTGTAGGAGTCGCTGTCCACAACGTCCGATCCCCACCCACCGGCTTTCCCACCCCCTAATACTGCCAATTGTATTAGTATGAACGACCAGCCAAGCCGGAAGCAACCCCGAGAGCTGGGCTCGAACCCAGCATCTCCTGCGTTAGTGGCGAGCACCTTGCCCACTGCGCCACTTAGCCGCCCAACTTCTGGTAGTTTTCATGAAGAGACGGTATTTTCCGTGCCTCTCTCATGGCCAACGTCTCTTTCCAATCTGCCTGGATACGCCTGTCACTCTGGGATTCCACTCAGGTACTCCATTCTGATTCTGGTTCTGAAAACTCCCGCCTCGCTCGTGATAGGACCATGTACCTGTTCATAATGATCTCACTATGTGTAGAAATACGATGGTAGAATAACCATCTATTTGTATCCCCTACATATGTTTGTGTTTAAAATGCACAATAACGTGTAATATATCAAATATAAATCATTGTTTGTGCGTCCTATTCATCACCCCTCTCTCTTCTCAGGCGCTAGAAATCAGTGCCAGCATAGTGCGCAACTCAGCCAATTGAAAAATTCACAGGGCAACATGAATGAATTCAACAACTAAATTGAATCCAATAAGCGTTCAAATAATGATGCCTGTGTGCGCTTTTCTCTAGCGCCTGAAGTAGAGTCCGTCGAATTGTCTATTTTATTCTTCACTCTATTGGCTGAGCGTGGCACGTCCACCAGGAAAATCCCATAGCTCCGCTTGACTACTAGTTGTCATAGGTCTATGGTTGTTGTAACTTGTCGTCGTTGGAAATTGATAATAATCACAAGATACTGTACATTCATAAATGTATTTATATGGACACGTTTATAAAGTTCAAGCGACACAGCTTTTTTTTGTAAAGTGCATTAAGGCTTGGACAACATCAACAAGGCTGTATGCCCGAAGCAAAGTAAGTGTTGACAGAGTCACTTATGGGGTGACAATAACTTGGTCATGACGACAAGGTCCTCTCACTTCAGCCTTTAATCGGCATGGTTTATTATCACATTGCACATTAGTACATGAGACCTTCTCTCTGTGAGAGGTAGGTGGGAAGAGACAGAGTGGGAGGGAACAATCCCTTAAATACCCTCTTACCTGGCGCCAGCGTCAATAGCTCCGCCTATAGCGCCCTCTTGTGGAAACAGTTAGACAGTTACATGCAATCGTATACATCACATAACTTTAACACTCCCACTTACGGCTGTCTTGTATACTGTACAATTTTTTCAAAAACAATCTTCAAAGAAAATAGTACAGCTCAGAGCATCAAAAAGAATATGGCAGTCAATACTACATAACAGGCAATATTTACCAAACATGACCTCTGCAAATCTTCTCAATTTCAGTTTGGAAACAGGCTTCGTCATAGCGTCTGCAACCATGTCGTCTGTAGGACAATAAACAAGTGTCATCCTTTCTTCTCTGATGACAGATCTGATGAAATTATATTTTATATCCACATGTTTACACCTCTGTCGGCACACAGGGTTTCTCGCAATTGCAATGGTTCCCTGGTTGTCTTCATAAACAACAGTTTTCTTATATACATAGGTATCCATTCCTTCGAGCAGTTGTTCTAGATAAATACATTCCTGTATTGTCATAGCTAGAGCCATGTATTCGGCTTCACAAGTTGATAGTGCCACTGTGGGCTGCTTCTTTGTTTTCCACGAAACCAGTGAGCTGTTTGTGTTCAAACTCACACAATACCCTGTGGTACTTCTTCTGTCTGTGGTGTCTGCCACCCAATCTGCATCACTGTAGGCTTTAAGCCCTAAGCCCTCGCTGCTCTTTCTGAAACAAAGCTGTTTATCTGCTGTACCTTTGAGATAACGAAAAACATGTTTTGCTGTAATCCAGTGCTCCTCTGTGGGATCAGCAAAATGCTGTGACAATTTACTCACTACAAAACATAGGTCAGGGCGAGTACATGTTGTCAAATAAATGAGGCTACCTACAGCTTCTCTGTACATTTTTACATCTGTCAATTTCTGAGCATCCTCTTGGTAGTCTAGCTTTTGATCACATGGTGTTTCCCTGGTTCTACATTCTTGCATGTCAAAACGTTTCAGGATCTTTTCTGGGATATTTTTACACAACTGGCAGACTATTCGAAGTTCATGCCTAGAAAATGCTTTAACCTGCCTAGGTCTTTCATTTTGAATCTGGTGGAGAGCATACTTTTCACCTGCTCTAGGTTTCTAGTGTTGTCTTCTGCAATGATCAAATCATCCACCCAAATGACAATTATCACTTTTCCTGACTCTTTTGACTCCCTTGAGTAAACACAGGGGTCTACTGGGTGCTGTAGGAAGTTATCTTCAATGAGACATGTATGAAGCATCTCGTTCCAATTTCGCCCATACTGTTTCAGGCCGTACATTTTCAAGCTTACACACTAGCTTCTCTCCTTTCTTCTAGTAACCTTCAGGTTGTTCCATGTATATCTCCCTATCTATGGGTGCGTGCAGGTAGGCTGTCTTCACATCCATCTGGTGTAAAATCAAACTGTCCTCAGCTGCTTTCTGCATCACTACCCTTACACTGGTCAGATTGGCTGTGGGGGAGAATGTTTCACCGTAGTCTATCCCCTCCCTGTGACTGTAACCTTTAGCTACAAACCTGGCTTTGTATTTGTTGTGGCCTTCAATACTCTCCTTGATTGAGTACACCCATTTTCCTCCCACTGTCTGTCTGCCCTCTGGTAACTTGGTTAGAGTAAAGGTGTGGTTGTCCTCTAGGGACCTCATCTCCTCATCCACTGCTCTCTCCCATTTTCTTGATTCAGGGGACACCATCGCCTCTTTAAAGGTCTGAAGTACTCCACTCACTACTCTGTAGCAGTAATCAATGCTGCTAAGTGTACAGTCATCCTCGTCACTTTCTCTCCGGGCATAGTCTTTCAGATACTTTGGGGGTTTGTGTTCCCGTGAGGGATACCTCCCACTGCATGAGGCACGTGACGTCACCCTCGGGTGCTCCTCGTCATTATCCTCTGGGGGTTGCTGACTGTCTGTTTGCACGACTGTGCTAAGTACACTAGGCTGAGGTGTCTCTGGTTCTTCACGCCTTACTCTGGAGTCCAGCTCTGGCTCCTCTGTCTGAGTCTCGTTCTCACATGTTGTCTTTGTGACAAATTTGACTAAACTGTGTTTTTGCACTTTCCCTTTACCGGGATAATAGACTAGGAAAACGGGGCTTCCTTTGTCGTGCCCTACAAAGAGTCCTTTTTCACACCTGGACTCAAGCTTTCCTCTGCTGGTAAGCATAACACACTGATCCAAATTTGTGCATTCTAGCTAGATTACATTTCTTTCCTGTCAGTGCTGTATACGGGGGTGGTGCCCGTGTGCTCATTAAAACACCTGTTTCTGGTGTAAGCGGCTTCTTGTACCGCATAATGCCATAGAATCTTAGGTAAGTCACCATCTATTAGCTTACACCTAGCCATTACGAAAAGAGTACGTCCTTCCCTCTCTGCCACCCCGTTCTGGTGTGGGGAGTACGGACATGACGTCTCGTGTCTTATCTTGTTCCTTCTCAACAGTGATTGGAACTCTTTATTTGTGAACTCGGTTCCGTTGTCGGACCTCAAGCATCTTATGTTGCCATAAGGGGCTACGTCTGCCAGGAATTTCTCCGTGGCCTGGAGTGTGTCACTCTTTGCTTTGAGAAAGTAAACAAACACTGCCCCTGTACACACATCTGTAAAAGACTGTACGTATCTAAAGCCACCTATGGACTCGTTGCTTACTGGACCGGCTAGATCTGTGTTAACTAGCGTAAGTGGTACCTTTACTTTTTCTGTGGGACTTCTTTTTCTCGATTGAGTGAACTTCCCCTTTATGCACACTTCACATTCTTTGTCAGGTCTACGCTTTTCACCTTTAATGTGCATGCCTTCTGTCACTGCTTGCAGTTTCAGTAAATCCTCGTAATTACAATGACCCATGATCTCATGCAATGTCTGAATATCGTGACTGACAGTCACATTACACATATCATTATTATTACACTTGTCATTGTCATTACACTCTGTTTGTAGATAATACATTCTCTTGTACACCTCTATGTTAAATCGCGTACCGTCAGGCTCTACAAGAACATCTTTACCTTCATTGAAGAACACTTTGGCACCGTTCGCAGTAGCAGATTTTACAGAGAATAGTTCTTGTGGGAACGAGGGTACGTAGAGAGCATTCTTTAACGTCACTGTACACCAGCGCCCCTCACTGTCTATGAGGCATACCTGTGCGTCTCCTCTCCCTTGCGCCAACCCGTAACTGCGCTTCCCGTCTGCCAGCTCCATGCTGTGTCTCTCCGGCTCGAAGGTGTTGTCAAAGTTCTTGAATCTATTCCTGTCATTGATGACCTGGGACGACGCACCTGTGTCCACGATCAGTCCCTTCCTTTGGGCCTGCTGCTGCTGCGTTGGCTGGGTGACGTACACTGTATGCGCCCCAAAGATGAAGTCCTCTCGTCCCGCTAGTCTCCGGGCGTCGTCTCGACTCGTCTCACGTCCACCGTCGTCGTCATCTTGTCCAAGCCGCCATCTTGTCCATGCGCGTACCGTGCGCTCTGGTCGCGTTTCTTTCTACACACTTTGTCTGTGTGCCCCGTGGATTTGCAGAAGCTACACCAAACAGTCTTTGTGCAGTTATCTATCCGATGGCCTTTTTCTCTGCATCGCCAACACACCAGCTCCGTCGTGGGCCTGGTCTTCTCTCTCGGTGCCGCCCGGGCCTTCAGTATCCTCTCTCCCGCCTCCGCGGCGAGTGGGTGTGTGTCTTCTGAGGCCTCAAAGTTCCGCAACTTGGCCTTGAACTCCCCCAGCGACATGTCCGCTGAACCGTGTGTCACCAGTAGTGTGAACGGTTTGTACAGCTCCGGTAGTCCTCTCATAACCATCGCCATCATTAGTCCATCGCTTGGTGCTTCTCCTGCACTCTTAAGCGCCGTAATGATCTGCTCAGCTCTGATGACCTATTCGGTCACCGTCTCAGTGTGCGCCTTCTTCAGCGCGGTTAGTGTTATGTAGAGGGATACGATTCGGGGTCTTCCCCGTCCGATATAATGTTCTCTCAACACTTTCAGGCTCTCTCGGTCTTTGTCCTTAGTGTCGCGGAATATCAGCCCCAAGCTTGTGTTGTCTAGCAGGGGTGCTAAATCACAGTATGCGTCTGCATTTTGCTTGGTGTCCAGGGCTTGCGCTTCCGTCGTTAGTGGTCCCGTGGGGGCCGTCAAGATCGCTGTCTTCAGTCCCACACCGTGCATGCAGCACAACATTCACTCTTCCCAGAGCTCATAGTCCTCTGTTCTTCCGTTGAACAAGGGCCATTTGCTCTTCCCTTTGGTCGCCATCCTCTTTTGATGGTAGGCGTAGCTTTAGCTCCCGTTAGCTTAGCTTTAGCCACGCGGTGCTCCCGGTGCTAAACTAGCCTATACTTTAGCTAAACTTGCTACCCTTATTATTTCGCCCCTGCGTGATCTGGGCCCAGAACCGGTTGACAGAGTCACTTATGGGGCGACAATAACTTGGTCATGACGACAAGGTCCTCTCACTTCAGACTTTAATCTGAATAATTATCACCAGCCGCCACTGGGGAGAGGTGTTAGTTGGACAATGCCTAGGCTAACCGGCACTGTCAGCATGCACATTCATTATGCTAAGCTAGGCTAACGTGCAGCCAGATAGCTTTCTAGTGAAACTGGTATCTATCTTCTTGTCTCTCTCTGGAGAAGACGGTAAGCTAATTTCCCAAAATGTTGGCGTGTTCCTTTAAGCTCACCGAACAAATAAAGCAGCTATCAAGACAAAACTAGGCACTTGGCGAGTTCCACCAGTCAGCAGAGTTGACTTGAACTACATTAAAACGTTCTACAGCGTGGTGGTGGAGGTGGTGGAGGAGAGCAGGAGGAGAAAGAGATCCAGTGCATTATTTTCACTGTGTTCTAAAATGCCACTGACTCAGGTTTGCACCCTCTTTCTCCTTGTCCGGCCTGCGTGTTCCGCTCCAGTGAGCAACAGCTACCCAAGTGATTGTGACTGGGATTGACCCAGGATGGTATTCTTTCACTGGGTCCAATTCCACCTCAGTGGATGCATACCGCCACTTATGCACTTAAGAGTAGTGCGCTCTCTCTCTCTCTATCTCTCTCTCTCTCTCTCTCTCTCTCTCTCTCTCTCTCTCTGTCTCTCTCTCTCTCTCTCTCTCTCTCTCTCTCTCTCCCCTCTTCCTTCCTCACTGTCCATCTTGCAGTCGTCTCTGCTGTGTCTCTCTCTGCATCTCTCACTCCCCCTCAGCGTTCCCCCTTCTGACGTCTTTTTTTTTGTTTTTTTGTCTCTGTTACTCCAACTCTGTCGATTTGTGCTCATAAATGCTTAACTCAGCTCCCTGGTCATAATTTAATAATCACAAGTCAGAAGCAAGAGGAACGGTAGTGATTTGCAAAGTCATGTACACCCAGATTCATGGAGGGTATTGGCTGGCACCGACAGGGGGAAATAGTATTACATATATATATATTTATATATAGATATATTAAAGTATTCCTGAATATCGCCTTCAAAAAATATTATTAACTACTTACAATAAGAAAGGCAAAACAGAATCTGCTCACAAAATATACATACAGTCAGGGCCGCCTGGGAGAAATGCGAGGCCCTGTGCAATTTTTTTTTTTTTCATACAGTCAACATATTCTTAAATAATAGCGCTGCCCGAGGCTGGGCATGATACAGTCAACATATAGCAAGAGAGATAGCGAGAGAGAGCTCCCGTTCTACAGTCAATATACAGTGTTATCGCTGCACAGACCCGGCAATGCCCCTGACCCTCCACCAGAGCAAGGCCAGAGAGAGAGAGATAGAGAGAGAGCATGTCTGTTTGTGTGTGTGTGTGTTAGAGAGAGAGCATGTATATGTGTGTTAGAAAGAGAGAGAAATATATAGAGAGAGAGCATGTCATTTTGTGTGTTAGAGAGAGATATAGAGCATGTCTGTGTGTTAGAAAGAGAGAGAGAGAGCATGTGTGTTTGTGTGTTAGAGAGAGAGAGCATGTCTGTGTGTGTGTGTTAGAGAGAGAGCATGTATGACAGAGATAAGCAAAGATGAGCCCCTAAAGGATATTCAACTTTTAATGGAAGAACAAAACAGAAGGAAAAGATAACTTCACAAAGGCAACATGAATATACATAGATCCAAAAGGACAAAGATCAACACTTAAATCCAAAGAGAAGAGGGTCTATACCAGAGAAAACAAAGTAGCAAGGAGCCAATGGCCGACATCAGCTAAATAGGCTAACTGCAAATAGAGTAGCCAGGTACTGACACCAGGCCACACACAGCTTTGGCCAACGCTACCCAAGCTACACAAACGACCAAGACAATTCACACACAGCACATGTCGTATCTCCAAATGTTGTGAAGTAACATATGTTTTGCCTGGAAAAAAACATTGTTATTAACAAAACATTCGGGAGGGGAAGGAAGGAAGAGTGGGGTAATGTCCAATGGACATCTTACCTGCACCAAGGAACGCAGGGCGAAAGGCCGCAACACAGGTATCCACGTTGACGAAAGGCCTCTCGCTGGCGGGACAAAAAGAAGCTATGGCCGGAGCCTTGTCATGGTGCAGGCCCGACTACATCTTCTGTCAAAGATGATGTCGTAGTCAGAGTGCCAGGGCCTGCTATTCTCACGGCTAATGTCAATGGTCGTAGCACAAGCTAACAGCTAACTCTAGGCTAACTGATAGCATCAAGCTAACGTTCCCAGCCGAGCGAAAACGAGCAGCTAACGTCATAGCTAAACAGCTAACTGGCTAACAGTTAGCTCAACCCGGCTATCGCTAACCACTAGCTAACGCAGAAGCAAGCTATGCGGCTACCACTGAAAAACTGTACAACGTGAGAAAAGCAATACAGGCCAACACTTCAGACAGCCGCTGTGTTTTCCTCTTCTCATCCGAAGAGGGAAGGGAAAAAGAAGGCAATACACGTCCCACTACAGAGTGGTGTTTACCATAGCGGTGCCGGCAACAAGTCCCTCGCGGACTATAGCCGACTTGAGCATGGAGATATTCTCATAATGAAACACCAAGCTCACCTCCCTCGCACCAGGTGCTGACACCAGGCCACACACCGTTAGCTACTACAACAGCTAGCCGGCCCGTTTGGCTCCCGAGAGAGAGAGAGAGAGAGATATATCCACGGCGGGAATAGAATAGAGTGCATTAAAAACTCACCAAACGTCCAAGAGGATGGAGACAACCGTGTGGAGTTGACAAAGTTCATCTGCCGAATGACCGTCCTCTTCATCTTGGCATAACAATGCTGCACGCACTCTCTCTAGGTTAGCTAACACTAGTTAGCCTTTAGCTAAGCTAGCTACTAGCCGACATCATCATGGCTATCCCGACTGAACCACACGTTAGCACTCAATATTATAACGTAGCTAAAGCTAACTAGCTGTCCCTGCCTTTAGCCGGGATGGCTAGCCTGACTGAACTGTCTAACACAGTGGTTCTCAAACTTTTTACACCAAGTACCACCTGAGAACGTAGCTGGCTCTCCAAGTACCACCATATGACCGGCGTTAAAATACAGTCTATTCAGCTATGCACAGTTCACGCAGGAGGCAAATGTATTCCTAATACCATTATTTATTGTTAACTTTTGTCAGACACAGCCACAATGTACAAAGGGATAGTACTAGAACTAGCAAACGCTTCCACACAACTCATACAATGCAAGGGGCATTGAGAACATAATAACTAACATTCTCACATAGCAAGTGAGAAAATTAAGAACAACTGTATTTCAGCAAATTTACTTAATTCTCTCTCCATCTCTCTATCTCTCTCTCTCTCACTCTCTCTCTCTCTCTCTCTCTCTCTCTCACACAGCAAGCAATTGTCCGTCATTCTCTCTCTCTCTCACACTCACACACACACACACACACACACACACACACACACACACACACACACACACACACACACACACACACACACACACACACACACACACACACACACACACACACACACACACACAATTATTTTGTTACAAAAACTTAATTTCCTGCATTCTGGTGCAGGAATTTTTGAATTTTTACCCTTTAAATGCCAGTGTTTGTGATGGGCATCACAAATTATTATAAAAAAGAAAAGAAAACACATATTCAATACATTTTTGAATGTTTACCCTTTAAATGCCAGTTTGTGTGATGGCATCACAAATTATTGTTAAAAAAAACACACAAAAAGTTAAATATTTTCAATGTCAAATGCAAAGTACATTTTTCTGGGGGGGATTATTACAGGCTAGGCATGTGTCAATGATTAGCAGCAACACATATTTTGATGGATTTTTTGTAATCAGATTTAACACCAACTCTTTTCAGAAAAGTGGGAGTATTTCATTTTTTATCTGACATTACAAGAAATCTAAAAATAAATGGTTATGATCAGGGCTGAAGTTGAATTAAAGATGTATGACTGTTTAGACTGCATTACTCTCTGTCACAGTGATCTCCTGGTTGTTCCCCACTTATATTATCTAACTATCGCGCCGCCGCAACCAGAAACACTGGCCTGGCCTGCTTCTAAGTTCAGTGGCCTGACTGCAAATTTTTTTTTTTTTTTTTTTTTTAGCTTTTTGGAAATGTTTTCAAGTACCACCAGCAGTACCACCAAGTACCACTAGTTGTACGCGTACCACAGTTTGAGAACCACTGGCTAACATGCAACAACTTTCATCTTCAGTCCATCTGCCGAATGACCGTCCTCTTCGTTTTGGCTGGCATAACTAAGCATAACCTCCAAAGCTGCACGCGCGAAATAGTCAAACGCAGCTGACGCACGCCAGCATACACATGATGTAACCCCTCCCTTCTTGAAACCAATCTGCAGAGCCCCAGAGCTCCAATAGAGAATAGTGCAGAGCCGCAGAGCCAGGAACATTCTACAAACGTGTCTAATGTGAAATATATAAGCATATAAGCAAAACTAGATTTTAGGTCTGTGATGAAAAAGGGCCTCGCGGGAAGGGGGGCCTCGAAAAAAAATAAACAAATAAAAGAAAATAAAAAAAATAATAAATAAAATAATTTTTTTTTGTGCGAGGCCCCCCTTCCCGCGAGGCCCTGTGCGACCGCACTGCTCGCACACCCCCTGAGGCGGCCCTGCATACAGTAGCACAAATATGTATGCACATGCACACAATACAGCACACACAATACAGCACACGCACACACTCAACACACACGTTGATATGGCGTGACCCCGGTCAGTCGCCTTTGGTTTAGCTCCGCGACGATTGTGCAAATTTTTTGCTATTATGTTTGTTTTTTCTACTTTTTTTATTAAAACATCACTGGCGGGATTGTCATACGACCGCCAGACACTTATGGACCTAATCTCCGCACTCAAAGAGGAGTTTGGAGACACTTTATGCCCAGAATGGCTAACAGAAATCAAGCGGGAGAACGGCAACAAAGGAAACGGCAGAAAGAGGCATAGAGGAAGACGAGGAGGTATCAGGCTTAGATTAAAAAGATCTGCTTACCGTCCAGTAATTCCATCCATATTTCTGGCGAATGCACGTTCGTTGGAGGGAAGGATGGACGACTTGAGAGCGAGGGTCCGATTCCAACAGGAGATGAGAGACGTTAACATCATGTGTTTCACGGAGACATGGCTCAAGCCAGCGACGCCGGACAACAGCGTCTCTCCATCGGACAACTTCACCTTCCTGAGAGCAGATCGCACGGCAGCCTCTGGGAAGAGCATCGGAGGTGGGGTCTGCATCCTCACGAACAATCTCTGGGTTAATCCCAAGGAAGTACATGTCCTCTCAAGTTCATGCTCCCCAGATATGGAACATCTCTCAATCCTGTGCCGTCCGTTCCACCTACCCCGTGAGTTTACCGCGGTCATTATGTCCGTCGTATATATATACCCCCACAGGCAAATACTGGCAAAGCGCTGGTGGAATTACACGACCACCTCAACAGACAACAGATCAAGCACCCGGACGCCGCGATGATAGTTGTTACGAAGGATCAGATTAAACCGAATATATATATTTATTTATTGATATATATTGAATAGTATTTGTATATCGTTTGATATCCCTTGTATATTCCTTGTACATATACACGGAATATCCCTTTAGCCTACTATAGCCCATAATAGTTCATTCTCTTATTGGACAAAAGGACCAGGCGCCAAGGGACCAGCCCCTGACGTCAAGTTCAAAGGTACCGACGAGACATGTCCGTACTAGCCCCGGCTCCGCTCAGGGATACGGCTACCGAAATGAGAGTGGCACTATTTGTTCACCGTGCATATAAATATGGCGCAAGTAAATGTAGAAGACCCTTAGTCCTTTACCCTTCTACCCAACTTAGTAACAGAACGTGAAGCCTCACCCACGATACCGCGTGCGGTGTAGTATGGCCTGTTTGGCCTTAGAATAGCATCGAGACTTCGTGCGAATTAATAGCTGAATTGTCAGAGTTTGGCACTGTACCGTCGAGTGCGACGTATTTCTATTAAGTAATAATAGTCTATCGTGTATGGTGCATCGTGCGGTTAGAGTTCTAAAGTGACCAGCATCTCCAACGCTTCCTCGTGTTATCTAGAGTCTTAACCAGGCTGGGCCGACCACATGGCGCCTTCATCCGAGGAGATCTAGACGAGGACCGAGGGACATGTACACTGGATTACCTACCCGACGACTGCTGAGCCCTATGCGGCTGGAATATATTTGCTTTGGTACTGTGATTTGTGGAGCGGATAATCGCCGACGCCTGTGAGTGTTGGATTTACCCCCGAGAGGAGTCAAGTTGAGTCGGCGTTCAGAGAGACTGAGGTCGCCTAGCTTCTTCTTCACTGTGGAGCTACAGCCTACAAGAGAACCAAGGTGTATTCATCTGCGGATCAAGAGTCTACTGCACTGTCTTCTGTACTTGAAGTCTCCCTAGATATCGTTGACCAGACGGTCTACTACTGACGGCTCTCCTACCCCCCCTGCCGGCTTACAACCGGGAGGACCCCTTCCAGAATATCCTGCTATATCATTAAGAGTACCATAGATCTAATTCCCTAAGAGCCAGGTTGTATACTTGCTTCCTGCGTAACCAGAGATTGGACATTCAGTGTTGATTTGCCTACGAGTACTCATTTGCCTTACAAGTGCATTCAAATCATAAATGTAATAGTAACTATCATATGTACCTTTTGCTATATTAAATATTTGATTATTACCTTTGTGTGGAACCGATTTCATTGTGGGAAAGTGTTCATCATATTTAGATATCGTGTACTGTATGGCCAGTAGTTAAAGTACATAAAGCGGTAGTGGTTTAATGATACCATACTTATCAATACAGTCAGGGAATTGTACCCCTCAGTTACAATTGGTCCTTCGAGCCGGAGGGTAATTAGTGTAATATTAATATAGTGGTATTAATATTGAAATGGCCTATGATGAACACTCCACGAAACGGTCCTCCTAAAGTAGAACGCCCGCAGCATAGACGGCAGCCACCTCAGTACTTAGAGGATTACGCCGCCAGTATACTACCTAGCCTTCTACAAACGGTAAACGCGGTAAAAGTAGAAAGTAAAATTATGTCCGACCCTATCAACTAGGATACCCCGACCACAGAGGCCCTAGTGGGTTCTAATGTAACTGACCAAGCTCACGGTGGGGACCAGGAGGGAACTGACACGACTTTACCCCCCGCCAAGACCGAAGAAGTAGTCCCCCAAGAGCTCCGGGAGGAAGACAACCCTCCAGAGATGGAACTCTGCACGGAACAAGATGAGGAGAGCGCCGAGGAGATAGAGCTCCAGGACTCCCCGCAGGGGAACGCATCCCCAACGAGTACTGCCAGGAGCGGATCACCTCAACCAACGTCTTCCCCCAGCGAGGCGGACCAGATGCTGGCACAGGCGTTCCTCGCCAGCATAGCAGCCTCTACGGAGCGCGATAGACTCCAAGCACAGACGCTTAGCGAGCGCGAACAATTCCAAGCGCAGCAACGGAGCGACGAAGAGCGCATACGTCTGGAGATGAGACGCCTTCAGACGGAAGAGAATATGGCAAGAGACCGGGCCGACACCCAGCGTGCCGCTGCCGGTGCCCAAAGAGAAGCAGATCTCACCAAGCGCGAAGCCGAGCGCGACAGACTACAAGCCGAGCGCGACAGACTACAAGCGCAGCTGATGGAGCAGCTGATCACCAAGGCAACACCCCCTCCCTCCACAAGGGGTTCCAGGGCCTCGTCAAGACACGGGTCAAGGGCACCCTCCCCTAACCGATTAAGCGACCCTGAGCCCGACCACCAGAGAGAGCCTACACCCCCCTCCGAACTCCTTCCCCGACCGGTCCAAGTGAGACCCAGCTACAAGGAAGGAACGGCGTACACCGCGGAGAGGCTAAATAGACGACTACAGGATCTAGATGACCTGGCAGAGGAAGAAGAGGGAGAAGAGGAGAGTCAAGCCTGACAGCAGCACATTACTCCACAGGACCAGGAGGTCCAGTACAGCCCAGGCTATACCCCCGCGGCTCTGCGCTACAGACCCCCGACTCTATTCACGGGTGAGCATGACGCACGACCAGTCCCGAGGAATAGTACCTGGACCAGCGGGCCATGGTACCCTGCCGGTACCAGCCCACCGAGAGGCGTAAGAGGAGACTCGCCCAGGAGGCCTCTCTTCCAACGCTCACCGATGTGCCAGCCATCCACGGCGTCATACATTGGCACACCGACGTTTCCAGACTTCACCCATGAGAACCGAGCACAGTACACGGAGCTACGGATGTGCTTAGAGACAATGATGGTGGATGTAGCTGATGAACGCCACAAGTATGCTATCCTATTGAAGCACCTGAAAGTGCCCAGAGCGCACAACATAGCGCTGGCCTATGCCACCTCTACTACCCCATACACAGCGGCTCTAGCAGCACTAGACCAAAGATATGGACGTATATGGGATTACCTAATACAAGAGATAAGGCATATTGACCGCCTACCCCCAGCAACAGACAATCGCTCACTAGACGACCTGTCTATCAAAGTACAATCCCTGGTAGGGATGCTGGGGGTGCAACGAGAAAAGGGTATGCACGAACTATACGCAAACTCGAACGTCGAGAGGATTTTAGAGAAGCTGCCGCCCGCCCGACAGGAGCGCTTCAGGCGGCAAAGAGACCACCGTGATCCTAACGGTCCCGAGCCATCCCTCCTAGACCTAGCCGACTTCCTGGCGAGAGAAGTCAGCAGCCTACGGTTGGATACGTTCGTGCGGAGCACACCAAGCTCCAGAGAGGGACCTAGGAGAGCAAACGATGGCCGAAGATCGGTGACTGTCATGCACCAATCAGAATCAGTACCGAGCAGCAAGAACCACAGTACCCCCTCGATGAAAGAGAAGTGGAAGATGGTGTGCCCGTACTGCGAAAAGGAACACTGGTTGTCACAATGTGACCTGTTCAAGAAGATGACCGCTGAAGAAGTGAGTCAATGGATAAAGTCCAACAGGCGCTGTTACCGATGTGCGCGCAGTCACATGGCAGCCGAGTGCCGCCTCAAGAAGAGGTGTAGTCGGTGTGACGGAGCCCACCTAGATGTCCTACACGACAGTAACAGAAGAAAGCCTGCACCATCCAGCAGCACAAAGGCAAGTGTTATGTACATTGACCCCGCTAGCAGCAGCGGCGCCCAGGTGCTCTTAAAGGTGGTCCGCGTAACACTGAGTTACCAAGATAAGGTCATGGACACTTACGCCGTCCTTGATGACGGGTCAGAGAAGACCCTTCTCCTCGCGTCCGCTGCGGCCCAGCTGGGGCTGCGGGGGAGCGAGAACCAGATGACGATTCGGACGATAAGAAGAGATCTAAAGACGATAAAGGGCGAGAATGTCTCCTTCACTATCGCAGCAAGCGGGCATCCCGAGAGACGGTATAGGATTACTAATGCTTTCACCAGCCAAGAAATAGGACTATCGCAGTACACCTACCCCATCGCCAAGCTGATGGATAAATATGTGCACCTGCGTCAACTCCCTATCCCGCTCATAGACGGTGCCACCCCGACCCTGCTGATAGGCTCCGACCATGCAGACCTCATAGTCCCGATAGACCGGGTCCATACAGGACCCAGAGGTTGTCCTGCAGCAGTCGAGACCCGCCTAGGATGGACATTACAAGGCCCCCTCGCCAAGTCTCTTAACCGAACAGCAGCCACTAGCTGCCTCCACTCCAGAACGACAGAAGAAGACACCACACTCCAGCAGCATGTCGAGAGGCTATGGACACTAGAGACAATGCCCTTTAAGAACGAAAATAAAGACATTCGTTCTAAGGAAGATATTTACGCTATAGCCCTCCTCGAGCAAGGGACAAAGAGAGTCACAGTCAACGGAGTGATGAGATACGCAACTCCACTCCTGAGGCGAGAGGGAATGCCCACCTTTCACGCCACAAAAGAGGCGACGGAGCGGTATCTATTGAACACAGAGCGGCGCCTAGCCAAAGACCCCGCTCAAGAGGCTGTGTACCGCGCTGAGATTAACAAGCTAATCACAGCGGGACACATAAAGAAAATTGACATTAAAGAGGCCGATCAGACGACCGAATCATGGTACGTGCCGCACCACAAGGTCCACCACAACGGCAAGGATCGTATTGTGTTTAACTGCAGCTACCAGATCGGATCACAAAATCTGAATAAAGAGCTCTTGGCCGGCCCAACACTCGGCCCCTCTCTACTAGGCGTGCTACTACGCTTCCGCCAGGACAAGGTGGCTATCAGCGGCGACATCAAAGGGATGTTCCTGCAGGTGAGACTAGTGGAGGAGGACAAGCCCCTGCTGCGGTTCCTATGGAGAGAGAGGATCGGAGATGAGCACCCAGCCATCTACCAATGGGAAGTCCTCCCTTTCGGAACCACATGCAGCCCATGCTGTGCTACGTTTGCACTACAAAAACACGTCGCAGAGGACCCAGCAGCAGATGAAGAGGTCCGACAAAGTGTGACAAATAGTTTCTACGTGGACAACTGTTTACAAAGCGTCTCGACGCCAGAAGAAGCCGAGGCTCTTCTACTCAAGCTCCGCGCCTCCCTGATCAAAGGCGGCTTTGATCTCAGGCAGTGGGCCAGCAGCGACCCGCAAGTACTGCGCAGCCTCTCCCCCGAGGACAAGGCAGCGAGCAGCGACACCTGGATGGCGACCATCCCAGGAGAAGCCCAAGAAATGACACTAGGACTAGTCTGGCGCTTCAAAACAGACTCGCTCCATTATAGACACAAACCCCTGACCAAGGAGCAGGGAAGGTCGACGGCAATACCGACCACCAGACGGAGTGTATACAGAACACTCGCCAGACAATATGACCCGTTGGGATGTATTCTACCTTACACCACCAGGGCAAAGATGATTGTAAGAGCGCTATGGGACAAGGACCAGGGCTGGGACGATCCCATACCCGAACACCTTGCATCCACATGGAGAGAGTGGGAGACGGAACTCCGCTCACTCCCAGGTGTTAATATACGCCGCAGCTACTTCCCACCCACAGTGAGGCCAGAGACATGCAAGATCGACCTGCACGTATTCAGCGACGCCTCCGAAGTAGCCTACGGTTCGGTGGCCTACTTGCGTGCCCGAGAGGAGGGAGGAGAAATACATACTGCTTTCATCCTGGCTCGCTCAAGAATAGCCCCACGAAAGCAACAATCTATCCCGCGTCTAGAGCTCTGCGCAGCCCTAACAGGAGCGCAGCTCGCCACGTTAATCCAACGTGAACTCACCATCCCGGTGCAAAGAACAATCTTGTGGTCAGACTCCACGACAGTACTCACATGGATCCGGTCTGATTCGTGCAGATACAAGGTCTTCGTGGGAGTCAGAGTCACCGAGATTCAAGAGTTAACAGAAGTAGCGAGCTGGAGGTATGTGGACACCAAACACAACCCAGCTGACGTCATCACCCGGGGAATGTCCCTGGATGACCTCACCCGTCACAACCTCTACAGTGACGGGCCAGAGTTCCTCAAGCTCCCGGAAGAAGAGTGGCCTACACCCACCCCACGGGAGGCGAGTAAAGAGGAGGCCGAAAACAAGAAACCTATGTTCTGTGGATTGAACACACTCGTCTCCACAGACCCCGACATAGACGATTGCCTCACCCTACAGAGTGCGCAGCTAAAGACATTTCTGTGGCACCACCCAGAGGTTCAGCCCACGACTGACATTTCAGCAGCCGACTACGAAGAAGCAGAACTTCTTCTACTACAACGAGCCCAGAGAGACTCGTTCCCTGATGAGCTAGCCTGTCTACAGGGAGCAAAGCCCGTCCCATCAGACAGCAGACTGCTCCACCTAGCCCCCGAGAGCGACGCCCATAATCTCATCAGAGTGAGTGGTCGTCTGCGGAGAGCCCCAGACTTACCGGATGACGTCAAGTACCCGATAGTCTTGAACAGCCGACACAAGGTCACAGAGCTGATCATAAAGAAATACGACGAGGATGTGCACCACGCAGGGGCAGAGAGAGTCTTCGCGGAGATCAGACGTCGTTATTGGATACTGCAAGGGAGAGAAGCAGTGCGGCGCTTCCAGCGAACCTGTCTAGACTGTCGTAAGTGGCGAGCCCAGCCCAGTATACCCCGGATGGCTGACCTACCTCCCTGTCGCCTCCGACTCGGCGACAAGCCTTTTCACTCCACCGGTATGGACTGTTTCGGCCCACTGTATATAAAGAAAGGAAGAGGAACCGAGAAGCGGTGGGGTATTGTATTCAAATGCATGACCACCAGAGCGATACATATCGAACTCCTTCCAACCATGAGCACAGACTCATTCCTTATGGCCTTCCGAAGATTCACATCACGGAAAGGAAAACCGTCTACATTATTGTCTGATCACGGGACAAACTTCAAAGGCGGAGAAAGAGAGCTGAGAGAGAGCTTCCAAGCTATGGGCCCAGAACTTAAGACCCACCTCGCTCCATCCCAGATTGACTTCCAGTTTAATCCCCCGAACGCACCTCACTTCGGTGGAACTTGGGAACGAGAAGTACGTTCTATAAAGACAGCCCTGTACGCCGTGCTTGGGGCCCAGACCGTGGCGGAAGAAGTCTTAATGACAGTCCTCACGGAGATCGAGGGAGTATTGAACTCAAAGCCCCTCGGTTACGTCTCAAGTGATGTAGCAGATGTCGACCCAGTCACCCCCAACACACTCTTGATGGGGCGGCTGGACCCCGCGCTACCCCAGACAATGTACAGGCCTGAAGAAGCGAACGGCCGAAGAATGTGGAGGTACAGTCAAGTACTGGCTGACAAGTTTTGGAACAGCTTCCTACTCCACTACCTACCGTCTCTACAGACCTGCCAGAAATGGGTGAAAGAGAGAGACAATTTGACAGAAGGAACAGTCGTCATGATTATCGACCAGTCACTACCCCGAGCTATGTGGCCGGCTGGCCGCGTAAGCAAAGTGATCACCGGTGCCGATGGAAAGGTCCGAGCATCTGAAGTGCTCGTCCAAGGGCGGACCTACACCCGACCCGTGGCGAGGCTAATAGAACTGCCAAGGCTCCCTGATACTATCGATGACGACCATGACCCCATGACTTTGTGAACTGACTGACCCTCACAGCGGACATTGAGTAGTGGACAGTGCGGTTAATCTGTCTCTGCTTAGCTAATTAGGTGGGACTAATTAAGGGGCGGCTGTTACGAAGGATCAGATTAAACCGAATATATATATTTATTTATTGATATATATTGAATAGTATTTGTATATCGTTTGATATCCCTTGTATATTCCTTGTACATATACACGGAATATCCCTTTAGCCCATAATAGTTCATTCTCTTATTGGACAAAAGGACCAGGCGCCAGGGGACCAGCCCCTGACGTCAAGTTCAAAGGTACCGACGAGACATGTCCGTACTAGCCCCGGCTCCGCTCAGGGATACGGCTACCGAAATGAGAGTGGCACTATTTGTTCACCGTGCATATAAATATGGCGCAAGTAAATGTAGAAGACCCTTAGTCCTTTACCCTTCTACCCAACTTAGTAACAGAACGTGAAGCCGCACCCACGATACCGCGTGCGGTGTAGTATGGCCTGTTTGGCCTTAGAATAGCATCGAGACTTTGTGCGAATTAATAGCTGAATTGTCAGAGTTTGGCACTGTACCGTCGAGTGCGACGTATTTCTATTAAGTAATAATAGTCTATCGTGTATGGTGCATCGTGCGGTTAGAGTTCTAAAGTGACCAGCATCTCCAACGCTTCCTCGTGTTATCTAGAGTCTTAACCAGGCTGGGCCGACCACATGGCGCCTTCATCCGAGGAGATCTAGACGAGGACCGAGGGACATGTACACTGGATTACCTACCCGACGACTGCTGAGCCCTATGCGGCTGGAATATATTTGCTTTGGTACTGTGATTTGTGGAGCGGATAATCGCCGACGCCTGTGAGTGTTGGATTTACCCCCGAGAGGAGTCAAGTTGAGTCGGCGTTCAGAGAGACTGAGGTCGCCTAGCTTCTTCTTCACTGTGGAGCTACAGCCTACAAGAGAACCAAGGTGTATTCATCTGCGGATCAAGAGTCTACTGCACTGTCTTCTGTACTTGAAGTCTCCCTAGATATCGTTGACCAGACGGTCTACTACCGACGGCTCTCCTACCCCCCCTGCCGGCTTACAACCGGGAGGACCCCTTCCAGAATATCCTGCTATATCATTAAGAGTACCATAGATCTAATTCCCTAAGAGCCAGGTTGTATACTTGCTTCCTGCGTAACCAGAGATTGGACATTCAGTGTTGATTTGCCTACGAGTACTCATTTGCCTTACAAGTGCATTCAAATCATAAATGTAATAGTAACTATCATATGTACCTTTTGCTATATTAAATATTTGATTATTACCTTTGTGTGGAACCGATTTCATTGTGGGAAAGTGTTCATCATATTTAGATATCGTGTACTGTATGGCCAGTAGTTAAAGTACATAAAGCGGTAGTGGTTTAATGATACCATACTTATCAATACAGTCAGGGAATTGTACCCCTCAGTTACAATAGTGGTTGGTGATTTCAACCAGGCGAATCTGAAGAAAGTGATGCCGTCCTTTTTTCAGCACATCGCCTGCTCCACGAGGGGGAGGAACACACTCGACCATTGTTACACCCCGTTCAGAGCCGGCTACAAAGCTGTAGCGGCTCCGCCATTGATGGGTGCTGCAGGCGCGAGCGATCACGACTCAATTTTTTTAATCCCTGCATACAAACAAAGATCACGTGACGCCGTCGTGTCACGTAAGACAAAAAAGTGGTCTGACGAATCAGAGGCCACGCTCCAGGATGCGCTCACAGACACGGACTGGGACATGTTTCAAGGAAGCGCCAGTGACGTCAGCGAGTACGCTGATAACGTTGTGAGCTACATAACAACAGTAGCTGACAGTATTGTCCTCACGAAAAAGGTGCAGGTTTTCCCAAACCAGAAACCTTGGGTGGACAGTACTATTAGAGCAGCCCTGAACTCTCGCACCTCGGCTTATAACCTGGGCAGAGAGTCAGGAAATATGGAAGAGTACAAGGCTTCAGTCTACACTCTGCGCAAGGCTGTTAAACTTGCTAAGAGGACATATGCTGATAAACTGGAGACACAAATGGCACAAAACGACACAAGAGGCTTGTGGCGGGGACTGAAGACAATAACTGACTACAAAGTCAGTGCCCCCTCAATGGGGAGCGACGACGCCTCTCTCGCGGACAAACTCAACTCCTTCTACGCTCGGTTCGGTGTAGACAGTGTCGCCGCTAGCCCTCTGGCTAGTGACGTCACTGGCGTGCCGGCTGTTGTGGAGGGGGGGGGCAACCGCGGGGGGGCGGGGGCGCTCTCTCGTTGTCGGAACACAGTGTGAGAAGAGCATTTATGCAGGTGAACACCAGGAAGGCTGCTGGCCCAGATGGTATAACAGGACGCATACTTAAGTCCTGTGCCAACCAGCTTGCCCCGGTGTTCACCGCCATATTTAATCAATCCCTGGCGGAGTCAGTGGTCCCTGCCTGCTTCAAGATGTCTACCATCATCCCTGTACCGAAGAAACCCTCCCCAACATGTCCAAATGACTACAGACCGGTGGCACTCACCTCTGTGGTCATGAAATGTTTTGAGAGGCTGGTCAAGGACCACATTTGTGCCTCCCTCCCCAGTGATATGGACCCTATGCAATTTGCATACAGGACAAACAGGTCCACTGACGACGCGGTCTCCCAGGTACTGCACAGCACTCTCTCCCACCTTGATCGTCAGAAGGGGGGCTATGTGAGACTGTTGTTCATTGACTACAGCTCAGCGTTCAACACCATAGTCCCCACCAGACTGGTGGACAAGCTGATCGAGCTGGGTCTGAGCTCCGGACTGAGTGCCTGGGTACTGGACTTTCTGAGTGAAAGACCCCAGGCGGTCAGGGTGGGGGGTCAGACCTCCAACACCATCACCCTGAGCATCGGGTCCCCCCAGGGCTGTGTTCTAAGCCCCCTGCTGTACTCACTCTACACACACGATTGTGTGGCCAAGTTCAGCTCCAACTCCATAGTGAAGTTCGCAGACGACACGGTGGTGGTGGGGCTGATCTCGGACAACGACGAGAAGGCCTACCGGGAGGAGGTTGAGGTACTGGAACGCTGGTGCCAGGACAACAGCCTGCTCCTGAACATTGGTAAAACCAAGGAGCTGATCGTGGATTATAGGAGAAGACAGCAGGAGACACACACACCACTGATGATTAACAGGGCTACCGTGGACAGGGTGAGCAGCTTTAAGTACCTGGGGGTCCACATCTCAGAGGATCTGACATGGTCAACACACATAGACACAGTAGTAAAGAAAGCGAAGCAGCGCCTCTACCACCTGAGACAGTTAAGGAAGTTCAGAGTATCGGGGAAGATACTCCAGTCCTTCTACTCAGGAGCTGTAGAGAGCATCTTGACCGGAAACATCACTGCCTGGTATGAAAACAGCACGGCACAGGACAAGAAGGCCCTACAGAGAGTGGTGCGCTCAGCCGAGCGTACCACGGGTATTGCGCTACCTCCCCTGCAGGTTCTTTACAACAAGAGGTGCAAATCCAGAGCCTGCAGAATAATGAAAGACCCCCACCACCCCAATAACAGCCTGTTCCAGCTGCTGAGGTCAGGCAGACGCCTGCGAAACCCAGCTACTAGGACGGAGAGGCTTAGGCTCAGCTTCTTCCCCCAGGCCATCAGAGCCTTGAACAATGAACATTGAGTGCCACAGAACACTGAACTATCCACACACAAGCACACACGAGCACACACACGACACGCACGCTGTGCACGCTCACACACTAGCAGCCACTTTAACACGAGCGGGCACACACTCACGCCGCACACACGCACACTTATGGCCAAGAGGAAAGGCCACTTTAAATTAGTATAACAACAGGAACAGTGTATTGCACTACTAAAGCTACCTAGCATGTCCTATATGCTGTGTAAATACTATGTACAGATACCGAGATGTCACACCATGTTACCTGTTACCTGTTTATTGCACAATGTTGTTTTTTTATTGGATTCTATTATATGTTGTACCACTGTATTGCACATTGTTGCGGGCAAGACCACCCGCATTTCATTGTATACTTGTATGCTGTGACAATTAAAACTCTTGACTTGACTTGACTTGACACACACACACACACACACACACACACACACACACACACACACACACACACACACACACACACACACACACACACACACACACACACACACACACACACACACACACACACACACACACACACACACACACACACACACACACACACACACACACACACACACACGCATGCACGCACACACACACACACACACACAGCACCTTGACCTGATAAAGCGACATCAGCCGGTCAGGCCCTCGCGGCTCAGGTACAGACCACAGAGGCAAAGTCATTGTTGTGAGTCTCCAGCTAATGGCGTTAATATTTGTGCGGGCCATAAATAACGCTAACAAATAACCACATAAAAAGAATTAATGAAAAGCAAACAGAAGTGGAGCAGAGAGATGCATGGTTACACAGAGTAGCGACAAATTACCCTGGGGGGCAGGTGGGTGGTAGGGGGGGGGGGGGGGGGGGGTGGCGGCACAGTCATTACTCCGTACGGCGAGCGCGGTCTGGCTAACACCTGTGTTTCCCTCCGAACTGCCTCACCCTAATTAGCCCACACACACCCCGGGGATCCTTCAACGCACAAGGCCTGGATGGTGGAGGGGAGGGGGGGTGAAGAGAGAAGGGGGAGATGTTGGGTGGGGTGGGGGAAGGTGAGGAGTGTGTGTGTGTCTGGGGGGGGGTTGTAGTCAGGGGTGGTGGCTGATAGGAAGATAGGAGAACAGCTTGCAATTGAGATTTGGTGCCTTACCTTGCAAAGTTTTCTGTAGTTTATAAATTACCTTTCCTCTTTTGATCTAAAACTCAAGATGCCTGCCTCACTTGTCTCAAATGGTGTTTTGTTTTCTTGCTGACAAGTAGGCCTATAGGCATATAGCATACATTCTATATAATAGTTAGACAATGTACATTATACTGCAGCACACTCCCCTCCTTAATACATAACATTTTTTCAAAAGTATACAGACGTTATCCAGAACCAGATTTGGATAGGTAAGTGCGCACAATGAGCTACACTGGCAAGTGTCCAAAATTGGGCACATACTAGACGTTCCGCTGGGTGGTAACTTCATTTCCACAGTGTCAGCAGTCTGGAATAGTTCTTAAGTACTGTGTTCACATTCAGAGTTGAGGACTTGAGTTCCAAGGTGTGCAAGATACTCTGGAGAAAATTTTCATTGCTGCGCACGTGCTTATCTCTGAAGTTAGGCTTGTTTCTTGGTTTTATATATTTATATAATTTTATAAATGTATATATATTTCATAGCATTTTCACTGGCTATGTCTCCCTCATTCCCTCTAAAACACACCTGCCTTTAATTGGGAATTAGATCCTTGTGCCCTATGTCATAATATAGAGGGATTTTATTCGCACGCGCACACAAAAATAACACCAAACCAGACAATATGGAAAATGATCATGAGAGGTGCACCTAATCTCAAGACACTTCCATTTGGAGGAAACCCCTCCCCACGTGTGCAACTGTTATTGAGCCACTTATTATCAAGGATAAGCGCGGGGGGGCTACAACACTGTTTATATCACTATATTCCTTATTATATATATTTAGAATGACAGAGTGAGATAGGAAGTGGTAGAGAGAAGGGGAAATAATGCAGTAGAAGCTATACTTTATGACATCTTGACATCTACTGACAGTGGTGAGAATTAAAAAGTTGAAAGGTGGCACAAGCTTACCTCTTTTTCATTTGCACTCACCCCATGAGTCAGAAGTGTGGCATGTTAATTGAATTTGTCACGTTGGAAATTTGAAATTTAAACTTCTAATTCTATGGGAGCACCTGGTACTAGTCTTGAAATGTCAGACCCATGGAACGTACGCAAGCTAAGTCTCCATTGGGTCTGAAAACCGCACATTGGGAAATAAACAAATACTGTAAATCCTCTAATAGTGGAGGGCAGACAAATACAGGCCGGCTTCCAATACAAGGTTGCAAAAAATCGTGCCGTGATATAGAATGAGATAAACTCTTGCCAATGCAAATTAAGTGCTGCCTCTCTCTATCGTTCCCGCGGCTACACTCAGACTACATTAACGTTTCCCTACTCTCACTTTGTTGGCGTTAGCTAACGTTGTCATAGCTAGATCTGTGGTGTCGGCTGGATGACGTTGGCTTTGTTTGCAAACGTTAGTTAACGTTCGCTATCTATATGGTGTTGGCAGGCGGGGCTGGCATTGTCCAGTTGACATTACAGATCATGATGGCTATGATAGTGTTAGCTAAAGCTATTGCCGCACTGCATGTTATCAACTCGATTCGACTCAGGTAGAGTCGAGAAGGTACCACACGCTAAATTGTCCATGCGGACCCTGCAACCTATAGACAGTTCCAACTTCAGTGTGTGAATTACGTTAATCCACCACAGTTTCACAATTACTGTGTTGCACTCAATATTAAGGCCTGCCTCTTATATAAGCCTCTCTCTAATAAAGGCATGGTGCTCTTTGCAGCTGAGGTAAATACAAGACCCGTCCAATATTAGAGGAAATACGGTAGGTTGCCAGTGAAAAACGGCTGTGAATAAAGTTAATTTGACTCACCATGGTGATGTGATGGTGTTTGGTTACCATGGTGTTGCGTTGGTGTCTTGTTACCATGGTGATGTGTTGGTGTCTTGTCTCTTACCATGGTGATGTGTTGGTGTCTTGTTACCATGGTGATGTGTTGGTGTTTTGTCTATTGCCATGGCGATGTATTGGTGTCTTGTTACCATGGTGATGTGTTGGTGTCTTGTTACCATGGTGATGTGTTGGTGTCTTGTCTCTTACCATGGCGATGTATTGGTGTCTTGTTACCATGGTGATGTATTGGTGTCTCTTACCATGGTGATGTGTTGGTGTCTTGTTACTATGGTGATGTATTGGTGTCTTGTTACCATGGTGATGTGTTGGTGTCTTGTCTCTTACCATGGTGATGTATTGGTGTCTTGTTACCATGGTGATGTGTTGGTGTCTTGTTACCATGGTGATGTGTTGGTGTTTTGTCTCTTGCCATGGCGATGTATTGGTGTCTTGTTACCATGGTGATGTGTTGGTGTCTTGTTACCATGGTGATGTGTTGGTGTCTTGTTACCATGGTGATGTGTTGGTGTCTTGTTACCATGGTGATGTGTTGGTGTCTTGTTACCGTGGTGATGTGTTGGTGTCTTGTTACCATGGTGATGTGTTGGTGTCTTGTCTCTTATCATGGTGATGTGTTGGTGTCTTGTTACCATGGTGATGTGTTGGTGTCTTGTTACCATGGTGATGTGTTGGTGTCTTGTTACCATGGTGATGTGTTGGTGTCTTGTCTGTTACCATGGTGATGTGTTGGTGTCTTGTTACCGTGGTGATGTGTTGGTGTCTTGTCTGTTACCATGGTGATGTGTTGGTGTCTTGTCTGTTACCATGGTGATGTGTTGGTGTCTTGTATGTTACCATGGTTATGTGTTGGTGTCTTGTCTGTTACCATGGTGATGTGTTGGTGTCTTGTTACCATGGTGATGTGTTGGTGTCTTGTCTGTTACCATGGTGATGTGTTGGTGTCTTGTTACCATGGTGATGTGTTGGTGTCTTGTTACCATGGTGATGTATTGGTGTCTTGTTACCATGGTGATGTGTTGGTGTCTTGTTACCATGGTGATGTGTTGGTGTCTTGTCTGTTACCGTGGTGATGTGTTGGTGTCTTGTTGTTACCGTGGTGATGTGTTGGTGTCTTGTTGTTACCGTGGTGATGTGTTGGTGTCTTGTTGTTACCATGGTGATGTGTTGGTGTCTTGTTACCATGGTGATGTGTTGGTGTCTTGTTGTTACCATGGTGATGTGTTGGTGTCTTGTTACCATGGTGATGTGTTGGTGTGTTGTCTCTTGCCATGGCGATGTATTGGTGTCTTGTTACCATGGTGATGTGTTGGTGTCTTGTTACCATGGTGATGTGTTGGTGTCTTGTTACCATGGTGATGTGTTGGTGTCTTGTTACCATGGTGATGTGTTGGTGTCTTGTTGTTACCGTGGTGATGTGTTGGTGTCTTGTTGTTACCATGGTGATGTGTTGGTGTCTTGTTGTTACCATGGTGATGTGTTGGTGTCTTGTTGTTACCGTGGTGATGTGTTGGTGTCTTGTTGTTACCATGGTGATGTGTTGGTGTCTTGTTGTTACCATGGTGATGTGTTGGTGTCTTGTTACCATGGTGATGTGTTGGTGTCTTGTTACCATGGTGATGTGTTGGTGTCTTGTTACCATGGTGATGTGTTGGTGTCTTGTTGTTACCATGGTGATGTGTTGGTGTCTTGTTGTTACCATGGTGATGTGTTGGTGTCTTGTTACCATGGTGATGTGTTGGTGTCTTGTTACCATGGTGATGTGTTGGTGTCTTGTTACCATGGTGATGTGTTGGTGTCTTGTTACCATGGTGATGTGTTGGTGTCTTGTTGTTACCATGGTGATGTGTTGGTGTCTTGTTACCATGGTGATGTGTTGGTGTCTTGTTACCATGGTGATGTGTTGGTGTCTTGTTGTTACCATGGTGATGTGTTGGTGTCTTGTTGTTACCATGGTGATGTGTTGGTGTCTTGTTGTTACCATGGTGATGTGTTGGTGTCTTGTTACCATGGTGATGTGTTGGTGTCTTGTTACCATGGTGATGTGTTGGTGTCTTGTTACCATGGTGATGTGTTGGTGTCTTGTTACCATGGTGATGTGTTGGTGTCTTGTTACTGTGGTGATGTGTTGGTGTCTTGTTACCATGGTGATGTGTTGGTGTCTTGTTACCATGGTGATGTGTTGGTGTCTCTTACCGTGGTGATGTGTTGGTGTCTTGTTACCATGGTGATGTGTTGGTGGGTTGTCTGTTACCGTGGTGATGTGTTGGTGTCTTGTTACCGTGGTGATGTGTTGGTGTCTTGTTACCATGGTGATGTGTTGGTGTCTTGTTACCGTGGTGATGTGTTGGTGTCTTGTTACCATGGTGATGTGTTGGTGTCTTGTTACCATGGTGATGTGTTGGTGTCTTGTTACCGTGGTGATGTGTTGGTGTCTTGTTACCATGGTGATGTGTTGGTGTCTTGTTACCGTGGTGATGTGTTGGTGTCTTGTTACCGTGGTGATGTGTTGGTGTCTCTTTCCGTGGTGATGTGTTGGTGTCTTGTTACCATGGTGATGTGTTGGTGTCTTGTTACCATGGTGATGTGTTGGTGTCTTGTTACCATGGTGATGTGTTGGTGTCTTGTTACCATGGTGATGTGTTGGTGTCTCTTACCGTGGTGATGTGTTGGTGTCTTGTTACCATGGTGATGTGTTGGTGGGTTGTCTGTTACCGTGGTGATGTGTTGGTGTCTTGTTACCATGGTGATGTGTTGGTGTCTTGTTACCGTGGTGATGTGTTGGTGTCTTGTTACCATGGTGATGTGTTGGTGTCTTGTTACCGTGGTGATGTGTTGGTGTCTTGTTACCATGGTGATGTGTTGGTGTCTTGTTACCATGGTGATGTGTTGGTGTCTTGTTACCATGGTGATGTGTTGGTGTCTTGTTACCATGGTGATGTGTTGGTGTCTTGTTACCATGGTGATGTGTTGGTGTCTTGTTACCATGGTGATGTGTTGTTGTCTTGTTACCATGGTGATGTGTTGGTGTCTTGTTACCATGGTGATGTGTTGTTGTCTTGTTACCATGGTGATGTGTTGGTGTCTTGTTACCATGGTGATGTGTTGTTGTCTTGTTACCATGGTGATGTGTTGGTGTCTTGTCGCTTACCATGGTGATGTGTTGGTGTCTTGTTACCATGGTGATGTGTTGGTGTCTTGTTACCATGGTGGTGTGTTGGTGTCTTGTTACCATGGTGGTGTGTTGGTGTCTTGTCTCTTACCATGGTGATGTGTTGGTGTCTTGTCTCTTACCATGGTGATGTGTTGGTGTCTTGTTACCATGGTGATGTGTTGGTGTCTTGTTACCATGGTGGTGTGTTGGTGTCTTGTCTCTTATCATGGTGATGTGTTGGTGTCTTGTGTCTGACCGTGGTGATGTGTTGGTGTCTCTCATGACGCAATGAATTCCTGGCACTGTGTTTATATTAAAGTACAGGGGAAAGATGATTTCTCCATTTATCTGTGTGTTACCAAGGCAATGGGCTGTCAGTGTGCACTCAGAAAGGGATTTTTATATTAAAGTTTAGAATAGCCTTCATGCGCAAGCTGTGCCTTGTTGCTATTCTTAGTACAGAGAGGTGCACCAAATTGTATGTGATTACAGCCCCAATAATTCCCACCGGCATAAAAAAACAAGACATGATAAGTCAAATTTACTTAATTGGTGAAATTTTCGCCTGTAAGCTTTTTTCGCCAGCAAATTTGTTTATTTTTCAATGCGCCATGTTCAGACCCTATGGAGCTAGCTTGCATACGTTCCATGGGTCTGACGTGTCAGGCTAACCTGGTACCAACCACAGCTCTGTTTCCTTGGTGTCATCCCTATAATGACAACATTTTGATGGCTCATCGCCATTGCTAAGGTTACTTGGAGTTCCTGTTAGGGTTAGGGAAATACATCTGATGAACCTTGGGGCAAGATGTACTTCTCTATTCTCTACATGAAATACTGTCAACTACATGGATGGTTAAAGATTCCCTCCAGATGTATTTTAAACCCTTCAAAATCTGCTACATTGAATAACAATTTGTATAAATATGTTTTTTTCCATCCAATTGTTCAATAAACTACCAAAAATGGCTTAGCAGCATCTCTACACCTTTACCCTTATTAAGAATGCAAGGATCTATAAATATGCTAATTGGCAACAAGCAACCATTGATATTTATCAGGAATTCCAAGTCGGCAGCTTATAGTACTGCCTGTCTGCCTGTCTGCCTGTCTCTTGGCAATACATAAATGGATGAGCAACAATTTCTTAAAATTAAATGAGAACCAAACTGAAATCCTACTAGTCTGTCTAATAACAAAAAGATAAATGCTGCTGAACAATATGGTGAAACCTACTCCTTGGAAGACTTGGTGTAATCATAAACTCACATCTAAGTCCCACATCAGCAAGGTGACAAAAACACAATTCTTCCAAAGGACGCTGAAAAACTGATCCATGCCTTCATTTCAAGCCGACTACTGCAATGGACTCTTTACTGGCCTCTTGCATAAAAACATGGATGAACTTCAGGTCTTTCAAAAGTCTGCAGCTAGGCTATTAACTAGAACCAATAGGAGAGAGCACATTAGTCCAGCTACTCTGCACCGGCTTCCGGTAACATTTAGAATTGATTATACAAAGCCCTAAATGGAACAGGACAATTCCAAGATTGCAAATTCTCTTGTCAACTATGTGCCCCCACGAACATTACGGCTATCTACTACTACTTTATTGAAGGTTCCCAGCAACAGCCAAAAGAAAATCAGGGATGCTTATTACGCACCAAAACTATGTAACACTTTACCTATGGACATTAGGGTGGCTAGCTCACTAAATATTTGTAAAAGGAAGCATATATCTCTTCACCTTAGACTTTTAATATATTCTGCCACTTACACTGATTACACCCACACTGTGATTATTGTACTGTAAATGAGAGTTATTTTATTGTTGTTTATGTCTCTATTTTAATGCATCCTGCCACTTTGCACTCTAAAAATGTATGTCTTCAGCATAGCTGTTTAATACATTCTGCCACTTTACACTCATTAGATTGATTTGTATTGTAAATGAGAGCTATTATTGTTGTATCAAACAGGGAAGAAAGACAGTCAGGTTTTAAACTGTGTGGGTCATAAAATGACGTAAAACAGAGCACCTCAAATTTAGTAGATTTAGTGCAAACATTTCTGATTCTGTTGTATAATACCATGTATCCAAAAAAAGACAACAGAGTTGTATAGTTGTGATCTTGGCAGATAAACATTCACAACATTTATATTTAGTAATTTAGCTTGACACTTTTATCCAAAGCGTCTTACAAGTTCTGTATGATAAGTCAGCATGAAGGGTACAACTCTTTCAGCTGAGTAACAATGTTCATCAAACAGTGTTGAAACTTGGGCGCTGCAGTATTGAGCAACACAAAATATTGTGGATGACTGTAAACCAAGATTAACAACAATATACAAAAAAGAAAAACAGGGTAATATACAATGGAACTAAATGAATGACAGTATGAATGAATTACCTACATTTCACTGCTTGTCTCATGTATGTACTGTATGTGACAATTAATATCTTGAATCTTGACAAGATAATCAATCAAAATGGACAAAAATGTAAATTATTGTATGAATTGTTGTATGAAATGTAAGGGTTCTTCATTTCCTGGCCAGGCTTCGCCTGCTGCTCCCTCCTCCCCACCTCCACCCATGAACAATATCCCTCCACCCATGAACAATAGTCCTCCACTCATGAACTATGCTCCTCACTCTGCACCTCTCCCTGCTGGACATTCACATGAACTTCCCCTTATCCCCCTCATGCATACCCTCCTGGTGCACTGGTGTATCTTTAATGTCTACATGTCTCTCTGTGCCCTTCCCCTACTACTTAGTCTCTTGCTCCCCTGTTAAATGTTATGTTCCTTGTTTATTAGTTCCTTGTGTAGTTGTATGGTTGTTATGTTACTCTGTCTAGTGTTCTGTATTTTATTGTGTGTTTCCTTCCTGGTTGTCTCACCCCATGTGCGTCTCGTTTTGCTAATTGCCCTGCTGTCTCTCTAGTGTTAATTGTTCCCCCTATATCTGGTGTGTGTTCCCTACCCTTGTTGTGGGTTAATTGTTTCGGTTCCTTGGTTGATGCTTGCGTTTCTTACTGTTGTGTTTCATGGCCACTGTTCCTGATTCTGTCGTGCTCCTGTTTAATAGTAAGTGTATTCTAGTGTTCCATGTTTTGTTGCTGCTCATCTTTGTTTTCACCTCACAGTATCGTTTTTGGTTAGTGTTTATTTTGTAGTTAGTTTCTGCAATCCTTTTCCTGCCAGCCTTGCTGAGTTTTTGTTCGTGCCCTTGGAGAATCTTTTGTTTGTTGCTACTTCCCATTTTGAAGTAAATACCTTTTTGTTACAATTCACCCTTGGCTCCACGTCTCGTCTGCCTATCTGCCTATTTTCTCCTCGCTCTGTTCTGCAATTGGGTCCTCCGACAACACTATCCCTAACAGAATGAACCCACCATGTTTGGACCCAGCGAACAGGACGAGGGAGGCTTTGAGCGCCTTGGAGGCGTTCATAATGGGAAAATAATTGATTATACAAAGCCCTAAATGGAACAGGACAATTCCAAGATTGCAAATTCTCTTGTCAACTATGTGCCCCCACGAACATTACGGCTATCTACTACTACTTTATTGAAGGTTCCCAGCAACAGCCAAAAGAAAATCAGGGATGCAGCCATTGCTAATTACGCACCAAAACTATGGAACACTTTACCTATGAACATTAGGGAGGCTATACAAATAAAGTGAAGCTAAAGGTGTCAAGTTACCACATATTGGACCATGATTGGTTTGACCCACACTCCTACAGTATGTAGAGAGTTGGATGACGTTCCACTGTAAAACAGAAGTAAACTAAACAGTGCTGTAACGTTCTGGGTTCTCTGGTCTTGTGCTCTAGACCTGAGAGCCCGGCTACCATTCTGTCACCTGTCACTTTCCCTCTCTTATTGCATTATTGTTTGTCACCTGTGATTGGCTGTCACTCTGTGGAACGTGTGGAATGTCGGGAATGCTGACCTTAAGTAACTCTTGTTTTCTTCTGTTCCTCGTCGGCTCTTCACCATTCTCAGACCCAGTTCTCGACGGTACCAGGACTAGTGCAGCGGTCCTTGTTCCATGCCTTGTTTCCTATTACTTAGTTTATATTATTTTATGTTTCTCTCAGTTGACGTCCTACGTCTGCCTGTTTTCCTGCCTGCTCTGAATTCTACTATTAAAGAGGATTCAATTGTTCAAAGAGCTATACCACCTCTCCGTCTCATTACTTGCCACCACTACTGGAACTCACATATCTCTTACCTTCGTAACACGGTGCTACCTATACTCGTAATATCGTCTAAGAAAAAAATGTAGTCTTTTAGAGCAAGAGATAGGTCACACCTTGCATTGCAACACATGCAAAACCTGCCCTCCAGGCATGCATATTTAGGAGAATACCAAGCAGACCAAAGAGATGTATTATAATATTTTGTAGATCACTAAACGTAGCTCACACACCCCCATGATCAGATATCATCAACCATCTTTGTGTTTCCCATACACACCAACGACTAAAACTCTGATCTGTGTCATCAATCGTTAACATATTTTAATAAAATTAATTAGTGGAGGTTATTAGCTGACTTGTCGACCTGTTCGACAAATTTGAGCCAAATCAGATAAGAAATGTTTGAGTTATTGCTGTTATGAGCAAGCACCCACACACAATTACAATGCCTCTTTCACACTTTGTACTGAGCCAATAATAATGTAATGAATTCTGACAATGGTCATCAAGATATTAATCAAAGATCGAGCCATCAGAGGCCATCTTTATAGGATGATTTTCCTCCTTATCAACCTCCACAATCTCCCCCTTCCCCTCCTCCTCCCCTTCT